>NC_091189.1:7554707-7571344 GCF_040958095.1 Procambarus clarkii
GGACCAAGACACACAGGGCCAAGACACACAGGGACCAAGACACACAGGGCCAAGACACACAGGGACCAAGACACACAGGGACCAAGACACACAGGGACCAAGACACACAGGGACCAAGACACACAGGGACCAAGACACACAGGGACCAAGACACACAGGGACCAAGACACACAGGGACCAAGACACACAGGGCCAAGACACACAGGGACCAAGACACACAGGGACCAAGACACACAGGGACCAAGACACACAGGGCCAAGACACACAGGGCGAAGACACACAGGGACCAAGACACACAGGGACCAAGACACACAGGGACCAAGACACACAGGGACCAAGACACACAGGGCCAAGACACACAGGGACCAAGACACACAGGGCCAAGACACACAGGGCCAAGACACACAGGGACCAAGACACACAGGGACCAAGACACACAGGGACCAAGACACACAGGGCCAAGACACACAGGGCCAAGACACACAGGGACCAAGACACACAGGGCCAAGACACACAGGGCGAAGACACACAGGGACCAAGACACACAGGGCCAAGACACACAGGGACCAAGACACACAGGGACCAAGACACACAGGGCCAAGACACACAGGGCCAAGACACACAGGGACCAAGACACACAGGGACCAAGACACACAGGGCGAAGACACACAGGGACCAAGACACACAGGGACCAAGACACACAGGGACCAAGACACACAGGGACCAAGACACACAGGGCCAAGACACACAGGGACCAAGACACACAGGGACCAAGACACACAGGGCCAAGACACACAGGGACCAAGACACACAGGGCCAAGACACACAGGGCCAAGACACACAGGGACCAAGACACACAGGGACCAAGACACACAGGGACCAAGACACACAGGGACCAAGACACACAGGGCCAAGACACACAGGGCCAAGACACACAGGGACCAAGACACACAGGGCCAAGACACACAGGGCGAAGACACACAGGGACCAAGACACACAGGGCCAAGACACACAGGGACCAAGACACACAGGGACCAAGACACACAGGGCCAAGACACACAGGGACCAAGACACACAGGGCGAAGACACACAGGGACCAAGACACACAGGGACCAAGACACACAGGGCGAAGACACACAGGGACCAAGACACACAGGGACCAAGACACACAGGGACCAAGACACACAGGGACCAAGACACACAGAGACCAAGACACACAGGGCCAAGACACACAGGGACCAAGACACACAGGGGCCAAGACACACAGGGCGAAGACACACAGGGACCAAGACACACAGGGCCAAGACACACAGGGACCAAGACACACAGGGCGAAGACACACAGGGACCAAGACACACAGGGACCAAGACACACAGGGCGAAGACACACAGGGACCAAGACACACAGGGACCAAGACACACAGGGACCAAGACACACAGGGACCAAGACACACAGGGACCAAGACACACAGGGACCAAGACACACAGGGGCCAAGACACACAGGGAGCAAGACACAGGGTAAGCGACCTATCATATGACGTGAGGTGTCAACACACTACAGGTGAACACGAGGAAGGCTCCTTGTAAACAAGGGATTATCCTTCCCCGCCTCTGCCTCACGCCCAGCTTTGAGTGCAGGGTGTGAGTACCTGCCTGTGATCCTGCCAGTTGTTACACTCCCCCAAGCCCGCCCAGCATGACTTGTGAGAGCTTGCTCCAACCGGCTGTTGCTCCGAGCCGCCCGCAGACCCACGTATCCACTACAGCCCGGTTGGTCCGGCACTTCTTGCTGAAAAGTGTCCAGTTTTTGCCTTGAAGACTTCCCCATCTTGGATGGGGTTCTGGGAGTTGTTCTACTTCCCAAGTCCGGACTTGAAGACACGTCCCGTGTTCTCTGGCTCCTCTACTCTTCCCTGGCGCTATTCTGCATTGCCTTCCATATCTGTCACTCCAGTATGCTACCAACTTACTTTATGTTATGTTGTTATTTGACTTTCCAAATTTGGGGACCTGGCCTGCAAGAATGTTCCATGTATATAGTATTTATGTCTCTCTCGTCTCCTTTCCAGAGAGAACATTTTGAGAGCTTTGAGAGGGTCTTAATAATGTAGGGGTTTTATCGAGTCTTTGTCTGCTGTTATTGTGTATTCCTTCTATTCCAAGTATTCTATAGTTGGACCAGAGATTTTGTATCTCTGTATTCCTCTATTTCAGAAATCTCCCCAGCTAGGAAGGCAGTGAGTGAGGGAGAGGGAGGCAGTGAGTGAGGGAGAGGGAGGCAGTGAGTGAGGGAGAGGGAGGCAGTGAGTGAGGGAGAGGGAGGCAGTGAGTGATGGAGAGGGAGGCAGTGAGTGAGGGAGAGGGAGGCAGTGAGTGAGGGAGAGGGAGGTATTGAGTGAGGGAGAGGGAGGCAGTGAGTGAGGGAGAGGGAGGCAGTGAGTGAGGGAGAGGGAGGCAGTGAGTGAGGGAGAGGGAGGCAGTGAGTGAGGGAGAGGGAGGCAGTGAGTGAGGGAGAGGGAGGTATTGAGTGAGGGAGAGGGAGGCAGTGAGTGAGGGAGAGGGAGGCAGTGAGTGAGGGAGAGGGAGGGAGTGAGTGAGGGAGAGGGAGGCAGTGAGTGAGGGAGAGGTAGGGAGTGAGTGAGGGAGAGGTAGGGAGTGAGTGAGGGAGAGGGAGGCAGTGAGTGAGGGAGAGGGAGGGAGTGAGTGAGGGAGAGGGAGGCAGTGAGTGAGGGAGAGGGAGGCAGTGAGTGAGGGAGAGGTAGGGAGTGAGTGAGGGAGAGGGAGTGAGTGAGGGAGAGGGAGGCAGAGAGTGAGGGAGAGGAGAGGTAGTGAGTGAGGGAGAGGGAGGCAGTGAGTGAGGGAGAGGGAGGTAGTGAGTGAGGGAGAGGGAGGCAGTGAGTGAGGGAGAGGGAGATAGTAAGTGAGGGAGAGGGAGGCAGTGAGTGAGGGAGAGGGAGGCAGTGAGTGAGGGAGAGGGAGGGAGGGAGTGAGTGAGGGAGCTGTGTTGAGTGTGTGAAGGAGAGAGAGGCGGAGGAGGAGACGGAAGATGAGATAGTGAGACAAGGCTGGTAATGAGGGTGTAAGAAAAGCGGCGGAGGGAAAGAGGCAGAAAACAAAGGGAGAGAGGACGGGCAAGGATGGAGGAGGGGGGGGGGGGGAAGAGGGTGCTGGCTAGGGTGAACCCGACCAAGTAAACAACACAATCTCCACCAAACAATACCTGGTAACTGCCCCCCCCCCCACCCCACCCCACCTCACCTACAGTACTCTCACTTTCCAGATATAATCTCACTCTTCCAGACCTTTCGTAAGGGAGAGCCACGGACGGTACAGCCCCGCTCCTGGGCCAGGTTAACTCCACTACGGGGCTCACCATAGTCCGTGCTACTTGCAACTCTTAGTTCCCAGTAGCTGAATCTTAAACAACAACAACAACAACAGACCTTTCGTCTTGTACCGTTGGCACAATCTCAAATCAAAAAATAATGTTTACTTACAAATAGTAATCGCATCTAAGATCGAGTTAATTTAAATCAAATTTCAGAACATTATTTACATACGACAAAGTCATAGTACAATCTTAACACATATTTACAGTCTCCGTGGTGCAGTGGTAAGACACTCGCCTGGCGTTCCGCGAGCGCTGTGTCATGGGTTCGTATCCTGGCCGGGGAGGATTTACTGGGCGCAAGTCCTTAACTGTAGCCTCTGTTTAACGCAACAACCTGTACATCTTTTTTCAATCTTTGGCGGCTTTGTTTACAAATATTAAACAGTTAATGAGCTCCGAAGCACCAGGAGGCTGTTTATAACAATAACAACAGTTGATTGGGAAGTTTTCATGCTTGTAAACTGTTTAATAAATGTAACCAAAGCCGTCAAAGATTGAGGAAAGATGTACACGTTCGTAAGTGCTTGCGTAAGTGCTTTCGTGAATCTGGCCCCTGGACTTTGTAAAGTTGATAAAGAGAACGTGTTCAGATTAAGAGAGAACATCACTACACGGAGTGGAACTTCAAGTCACAGGAATGTTATCAAGAACTGTTAGTGTAAAGGAGTGAGTGAGAGCACTAGGAGGAGTTGTTGTTAAAGATTCGCTACCTGGAAGACAGTTGCAAGCAGCACGGGCTATGGCGAGCCCGTAGGTACTAGTGGACTAGGAGAAACACGCTAATACACTAAATATATTCAAAAGAATATACATATAGCATGTAGGATGGAGAGTCCTGCACTGTCCCTGCTTGATGGGGTTCTGGGAGTTGTTCTACTCCCCAAGCCCGGCCCGAGGCCAGGCTCGACTTGTGAGAGTTTGGTCCACCAGGCTGTTGCTTGGAGCGGCCCGCAGGCCCACATACACCTGGTTGATGGGGTTCTGGGAGTTGTTCTACTCCCCAAGCCCGGCCCGAGGCCAGGCTTGACTTGTGAGAGTTTGGTCCACCAGGCTGTTGCTTGGAGCGGCCCGCAGGCCCACATACACCTAGTTGATGGGGTTCTGGGAGTTGTTCTACTCCCCAAGCCCGGCCCGAGGCCAGGCTCGACTTGTGAGAGTTTGGTCCACCAGGCTGTTGCTTGGAGCGGCCCGCAGGCCCACATACACCTGGTTGATGGGGTTCTGGGAGTTGTTCTACTCCCCAAGCCCGGCCCGAGGCCAGGCTTGACTTGTGAGAGTTTGGTCCACCAGGCTGTTGCTTGCAGCGGCCCGCAGGCCCACATACACCTAGTTGATGGGGTTCTGGGAGTTGTTCTACTCCCCAAGCCCGGCCCGAGGCCAGGCTCGACTTGTGAGAGTTTGGTCCACCAGGCTGTTGCTTGGAGCGGCCCGCAGGCCCACATACACCTGGTTGATGGGGTTCTGGGAGTTGTTCTACTCCCCAAGCCCGGCCCGAGGCCAGGCTCGACTTGTGAGAGTTTGGTCCACCAGGCTGTTGCTTGGAGCGGCCCGCAGGCCCACATACACCTGGTTGATGGGGTTCTGGGAGTTGTTCTACTCCCCAAGCCCGGCCCGAGGCCAGGCTTGACTTGTGAGAGTTTGGTCCACCAGGCTGTTGCTTGGAGCGGCCCGCAGGCCCACATACACCTGGTTGATGGGGTTCTGGGAGTTGTTCTACTCCCCAAGCCCGGCCCGAGGCCAGGCTCGACTTGTGAGAGTTTGGTCCATCAGGCTGTTGCTTGGAGCGGCCCGCAGGCCCACATACACCTGGTTGATGGGGTTCTGGGAGTTGTTCTACTCCCCAAGCCCGGCCCGAGGCCAGGCTTGACTTGTGAGAGTTTGGTCCACCAGGCTGTTGCTTGCAGCGGCCCGCAGGCCCACATACACCTAGTTGATGGGGTTCTGGGAGTTGTTCTACTCCCCAAGCCCGGCCCGAGGCCAGGCTCGACTTGTGAGAGTTTGGTCCACCAGGCTGTTGCTTGGAGCGGCCCGCAGGCCCACATACACCTGGTTGATGGGGTTCTGGGAGTTGTTCTACTCCCCAAGCCCGGCCCGAGGCCAGGCTCGACTTGTGAGAGTTTGGTCCACCAGGCTGTTGCTTGGAGCGGCCCGCAGGCCCACATACACCTGGTTGATGGGGTTCTGGGAGTTGTTCTACTCCCCAAGCCCGGCCCGAGGCCAGGCTTGACTTGTGAGAGTTTGGTCCACCAGGCTGTTGCTTGGAGCGGCCCGCAGGCCCACATACACCTGGTTGATGGGGTTCTGGGAGTTGTTCTACTCCCCAAGCCCGGCCCGAGGCCAGGCTCGACTTGTGAGAGTTTGGTCCACCAGGCTGTTGCTTGGAGCGGCCCGCAGGCCCACATACACCTGGTTGATGGGGTTCTGGGAGTTCCTTCTACTCCCCAAGCCCGGCCCGAGGCCAGGCTTGACTTGTGAGAGTTTGGTCCACCAGGCTGTTGCTTGGAGCGGCCCGCAGGCCCACATACACCTGGTTGATGGGGTTCTGGGAGTTCCTTCTACTCCCCAAGCCCGGCCCGAGGCCAGGCTCGACTTGTGAGAGTTTGGTCCACCAGGCTGTTGCTTGGAGCGGCCCGCAGGCCCACATACACCTGGTTGATGGGGCTCTGGGAGTTCCTTCTACTCCCCAAGCCCGGCCCGAGGCCAGGCTCGACTTGTGAGAGTTTGGTCCACCAGGCTGTTGCTTGGAGCGGCCCGCAGGCCCACATACACCTGGTTGATGGGGCTCTGGGAGTTCCTTCTACTCCCCAAGCCCGGCCCGAGGCCAGGCTCGACTTGTGAGAGTTTGGTCCACCAGGCTGTTGCTTGGAGCGGCCCGCAGGCCCACATACACCTGGTTGATGGGGTTCTGGGAGTTGTTCTACTCCCCAAGCCCGGCCCGAGGCCAGGCTCGACTTGTGAGAGTTTGGTCCACCAGGCTGTTGCTTGGAGCGGCCCGCAGGCCCACATACACCTGGTTGATGGGGTTCTGGGAGTTGTTCTACTCCCCAAGCCCGGCCCGAGGCCAGGCTCGACTTGTGAGAGTTTGGTCCACCAGGCTGTTGCTTGGAGCGGCCCGCAGGCCCACATACACCTGGTTGATGGGGTTCTGGGAGTTGTTCTACTCCCCAAGCCCGGCCCGAGGCCAGGCTCGACTTGTGAGAGTTTGGTCCACCAGGCTGTTGCTTGGAGCGGCCCGCAGGCCCACATACACCTGGTTGATGGGGTTCTGGGAGTTGTTCTACTCCCCAAGCCCGGCCCGAGGCCAGGCTCGACTTGTGAGAGTTTGGTCCACCAGGCTGTTGCTTGGAGCGGCCCGCAGGCCCACATACACCTGGTTGATGGGGTTCTGGGAGTTGTTCTACTCCCCAAGCCCGGCCCGAGGCCAGGCTCGACTTGTGAGAGTTTGGTCCACCAGGCTGTTGCTTGGAGCGGCCCGCAGGCCCACATACACCTGGTTGATGGGGTTCTGGGAGTTGTTCTACTCCCCAAGCCCGGCCCGAGGCCAGGCTCGACTTGTGAGAGTTTGGTCCACCAGGCTGTTGCTTGGAGCGGCCCGCAGGCCCACATACACCTGGTTGATGGGGTTCTGGGAGTTGTTCTACTCCCCAAGCCCGGCCCGAGGCCAGGCTCGACTTGTGAGAGTTTGGTCCACCAGGCTGTTGCTTGGAGCGGCCCGCAGGCCCACATACACCTGGTTGATGGGGTTCTGGGAGTTCTTCTACTCCCCAAGCCCGGCCCGAGGCCAGGCTCGACTTGTGAGAGTTTGGTCCACCAGGCTGTTGCTTGGAGCGGCCCGCAGGCCCACATACACCTGGTTGATGGGGTTCTGGGAGTTGTTCTACTCCCCAAGCCCGGCCCGAGGCCAGGCTCGACTTGTGAGAGTTTGGTCCACCAGGCTGTTGCTTGGAGCGGCCCGCAGGCCCACATACACCTGGTTGATGGGGTTCTGGGAGTTGTTCTACTCCCCAAGCCCGGCCCGAGGCCAGGCTCGACTTGTGAGAGTTTGGTCCACCAGGCTGTTGCTTGGAGCGGCCCGCAGGCCCACATACACCTGGTTGATGGGGTTCTGGGAGTTGTTCTACTCCCCAAGCCCGGCCCGAGGCCAGGCTCGACTTGTGAGAGTTTGGTCCACCAGGCTGTTGCTTGGAGCGGCCCGCAGGCCCACATACACCTGTTTGATGGGGTTCTGGGAGTTGTTCTACTCCCCAAGCCCGGCCCGAGGCCAGGCTCGACTTGTGAGAGTTTGGTCCACCAGGCTGTTGCTTGGAGCGGCCCGCAGGCCCACATACACCTGGTTGATGGGGTTCTGGGAGTTGTTCTACTCCCCAAGCCCGGCCCGAGGCCAGGCTCGACTTGTGAGAGTTTGGTCCACCAGGCTGTTGCTTGGAGCGGCCCGCAGGCCCACATACACCTGGTTGATGGGGTTCTGGCAGTTGTTCTACTCCCCAAGCCCGGCCCGAGGCCAGGCTCGACTTGTGAGAGTTTGGTCCACCAGGCTGTTGCTTGGAGCGGCCCGCAGGCCCACATACACCTGGTTGATGGGGTTCTGGGAGTTGTTCTACTCCCCAAGCCCGGCCCGAGGCCAGGCTCGACTTGTGAGAGTTTGGTCCACCAGGCTGTTGCTTGGAGCGGCCCGCAGGCCCACATACACCTGGTTGATGGGGTTCTGGGAGTTGTTCTACTCCCCAAGCCCGGCCCGAGGCCAGGCTCGACTTGTGAGAGTTTGGTCCACCAGGCTGTTGCTTGGAGCGGCCCGCAGGCCCACATACACCTGGTTGATGGGGTTCTGGGAGTTGTTCTACTCCCCAAGCCCGGCCCGAGGCCAGGCTCGACTTGTGAGAGTTTGGTCCACCAGGCTGTTGCTTGGAGCGGCCCGCAGGCCCACATACACCTGGTTGATGGGGTTCTGGGAGTTCTTCTACTCCCCAAGCCCGGCCCGAGGCCAGGCTCGACTTGTGAGAGTTTGGTCCACCAGGCTGTTGCTTGGAGCGGCCCGCAGGCCCACATACACCTGGTTGATGGGGTTCTGGGAGTTCTTCTACTCCCCAAGCCCGGCCCGAGGCCAGGCTCGACTTGTGAGAGTTTGGTCCACCAGGCTGTTGCTTGGAGCGACCCGCAGGCCCACATGCACCTGCTTGATGGGGTTCTGGGAGTTGGTCTGACCTGGGGCCTGACAGCTGAATGGACAGCACTTCGGATTCCTAGTCCTGAGGTTCCGGGTTCGATCCCCGGTGGAGGCGGAAACAAATGGGCAGAGTTTCTTTCACCCTGATGCCCCTGTTACCTAGCAGCAAATAGGTACCTGGGAGTTAGACAGCTGCTAAGGGCTGCTTCCTGGGGGTATGTAACAAAAAGGAGGCCTGTTCGAGGACCGGGCCAGGACCAGGACCAGGATAGAGCCAGAGGGCGCCAGGATTCATGAAGCATTTACACAACCACTTACGAAACCTGTACATCTTTGCTTAATTACTTATTAAACAGTGTGCGAGCTCCGAAGCACTACAAGCTGGTTTATAACAACGACAACCTTGAGAAGGGACGTTTAGAAGCCCGTAAAGTGTTTAATAAATATAAACAAAGCCGCCATGATTAAGGGAAGATGCACGGGTTTCGTATGAGGGTGACAGACTTGGGGGGGGGGGGTGGTCACCCGGGGCAGGAGGGTGACGGACCTGCCCTCCGGAGGGTGTTCCTCTCCCTGGGGGGGGGGGGGGGTGGTCACCCGGGGCAGGAGGGTGACGGACCTGCCCTCCGGAGGGTGTTCCTCTCCCTGGGGGGGGGTGGTCACCCGGGGCAGGAGGGTGACGGACCTGCCCTCCGGAGGGTGTTCCTCTCCCTGGGGGGGGGGGGTGGTCACCCGGGGCAGGAGGGTGACGGACCTGCCCTCCGGAGGGTGTTCCTCTCCCTGGGGGGGGGGTGGTCACCCGGGGCAGGAGGGTGACGGACCTGCCCTCCGGAGGGTGTTCCTCTCCCTGGGGGGGGTGGTGGTCACCCGGGGCAGGAGGGTGACGGACCTGCCCTCCGGAGGGTGTTCCTCTCCCTGGGGGGGGTGGTGGTCACCCGGGGCAGGAGGGTGACGGACCTGCCCTCCGGAGGGTGGTACTCTCCCTGGGAAATGACGATCATTATTCCTCTCATCCGACCCGATACACACAATAGCGGCCCCAGGGACAAAGACCCACCAACCACCTCCCCAGCGGCAAGATGGGGGAGCTGGGGGAGCTGGGGGAGGGGGGGGAGCTGGGGGAGGGGGGGGGAGCTGGGGGAGGAGGAGGGAACCTGGGGGGATGAGGGGAGAAGAAAGGGGGGGGGCTGGAAGGGAGCAGAAGGAAGATGGGGAGTAAGAGATAAAAACAGAGGACCGGCAAACAACGTCAGTAGGAACTGTTATCACCTTTAAACATGTGACAACATCAATAAACATCAGCAACACCTACAGTCAACACACACACACACACACACACACACACACACACACACACACACACACACACACACACACACACACACACACACGCACGCACGCACGCACCAAGCACTCTCAGAACTGGAGCGTCTGAGGCCCCATAGTGACGAAGATGGCCCACGAACCTGAGAACCAGTCACTAGTGGGATAAGATGAGAGGTCGTCTTCGTCTGCAGCGGAATAGTTCTATTCTCCATTTTCTTCCGTATCTTTCGTTCCAGTATGTTATTTTATTGTGCAAATTTGGGACCTGGTCCTCCAGTATCTTCTATGTATATATTATTTGATACCTCACAATACTTAAGGTCGTTTATATGTTATCTGTATTCCCTCTATTTCAGGAGCATACACCCGCACACCCTGGTGACGAAGCATTGTCGTACGCGAGACGTCACAATTAAACTTTCCAAATTCTCTTTATCGTTGTATTCCACTGGTTGACCCGCCTATACAGGTGCGAGTATTTCTTTATAGGTCTTTGAGTGGTATGCGTTTCCAGTGTCCACCCGTGTCCTTGTCCACCTGGTCTATCCCCCCCCCCTAGCCCATAATATGCCTGAAATGCTGCAGATGGGGGCATAAATCCTGGAGCTGTCAAAATGATCCACGATGTCGTTTCTGCGGAAAGTCTCACCTCTCTACTGTGTGTAGAAACAGACTGAATCTGGGTGAGAAAATAGTTCCCAGATGCTGCAACTGTGGAGGTGTTCACAATGCGAGCTCGGCTGTGTGTAGCAAGAGGCCGAGTATGGCTGTTCTCCGGCCGGTGAATGTTACAGAGCAAGCAAGAGCTCTTACCCAGACACCGGGAGCACAGCAAAACAGTCTGCCCCAAACAGTGCCAGTGAACCGGACGAATGCGTGGGTAAAGGAGTCACCTTTACTTAGGCAGGCTCCAGCAACAAGCAGCCACGCCACCACTCAGGACTCCGGCAGTGACAGTGTAACGGTGAGTGAAGTGGCTACTGTGGCTCAGAGAGAGGGTCATAATAATATGGTCAAGGAAGTGTGGGCTGAACTTAAAAAAGTTGGTGAGTTCCTCCAAAATCTGGGGCAGAGAATCGAGTCCATCGAGGCTAAATTAAACGTTCAGGAGGTCAAGGAAAATCACAAAACGGTGAAGGATAGTCAGGATATAGTGGTTGAGGACAAAAATGAAATATTGAGTGATGAAATGAAGGAAAGTGAAGTGTGTGTGAATGATGGTAGTCGTAGTGAAAGGAAGAACCCTATAATTACACATAAAATGAAGGAATCATTTGGGCCAACAATGGACATCTCAGGGCTGAAAAAATCTCTTGAGAATCGCAATGTCGCTTTTACTGGTGAACTTGGGAGGAGGTGGGAGATGTTATACAAGGTATGGCTATCATTTAGTGAACTTATTGGGGATGACTTAGGCAATGAATTGATTAATAATGGATCACCCTAGACTGAAAGTGTTGTCATGGAATGTTAATGGTTTGAGAAACAGGGTTACAGATGTTCATTGTTATGTGATGGGAAATGATATTGATGTTGTAGCTCTCCAGGAGACAGGGGATAGGAATGAAGGATTATTGAAATTAAATGGTTATAAAGGGTTTCACCTCTTCGCTGCAAATACCATCAGAGGCACGTCGATTTATGTTAAGAACTCCATACCAGCAGAGTTAGTAGAACCGCCATCAAAAACGCAAGGTATAGAGAGTGTCTGTGTTAAATTATCATTAAGGGAAGGGGAATTTATTGTAGTTAATTTGTATGTATCCAGGAACTGCTTCGACGCTAACTATTTACCTGACTGCATTTATACTAATCCTTCACTGGTCATTGGGGACCTTAATGCTCGGCACACAAGCCTTGGGACAGTGGGTAGTATTAATGCTAATGGGGTCAAGTGGTTACAGTTTCTACAAGATCATCCAGATACCTGTCTCTTGGGAAACAATGAACCAACTCACATCAGGGGAGGACGGCTTGACTATGCCTGCGTTTTAAACTCTCAGGGGATTATGGGGGAGGCTCGGGTTGTTCGGGAACTACTTAGTGACCACTTTGCCTTGAACGTTGAATTACCACTGGGGAAAAAACAAGTCCACTTTCAAAGGAAAAGGCTAAATATTAAGAAAGATATGAAAAATTATTTTATTCAAAATATGGGAGATTGGTATCAACATTACACGCCGCTCTGCGTTGATAGTTTTTACGAGGACATGGTCGAGAACATAGAGAAATTAGTACAGAGGGAAAATAACGGGGGCAGGGGAAGCAAGACGCACGGACCTAAGAAATTTAAATATTCCAATGATCAGCAAGTCAAGGGATGGGAGAGAATGCTACGGGGTGCGCATAAAGCATGGTTAAAAAATGGAATGAGGGATGAAGAGAAAAATACAATGTTGGAAGTGGCTAGGGAATGCAGTCAGGTGAGGAAGGAGGCGCGGGACAGATACTGGCAAGACTTTGCTCAGGCCATTGGTAATACTAAGAACCTTAAAGACATATGGAGAGCAGTAAATAAAGTCAGGGGTTGTAAGACCAAATTCATTGCTCACTCAGATCCAGGGAAAGTTGCTAATGAGTTAGTAGATAAATGGGCAAGTGCTGCTGGTATGGAGTCCTTACCTGCAGACACGAGAGTCACCATTGAGTCATGGGAAAATATTAGAAATGGAGTAACTTTATGTGCCTTAAATACAAGATCTATAGCATGCACTGAGATAACCCACGATGAGCTACTGGATGCTATAAAAAGTGGCAGCTCCACTGCTCCGGGAAAAGATGGAGTAACGTATGACATACTTAATTATTTAGCCGGTATGAAACCTAATCCCTTACTTGATTTGTTTAATATGAGTTATAGAGAGGGAAAGTTACCAAGAAAATGGAAAGAGGCTGTCATCATTCCTATCCCTAAGTCAAACGGAGGCTACAGACCTGTCTCCTTAATATCCTGCTTTTGTAAAATGATGGAAAGGATTTTGTTAAATAGGCTACTCTACCTTGTAGGTGATAACATGTCCAATAATCTCTTTGGTTTTATCAAAGGCAAAAGTACTGCGGATTGTCTCTTAAAGTGTTTGTCTAATGTGGATGACAATTGTAGAGTTTTTGTTGATCTACAAGGAGCGTTTGATAAAGCCAATGGGGAAGTAATCTTATACGAATTAGCCAATCTGGGAATAACAGGGAGATTGCTACACTGGATAAGGGATTACCTGCAAGGCAGAAAAGGTCAGGTGTATTACCAGGGATACATGTCTGAGGAACGGAGGTTTCAGTTAGGTACCCCACAAGGGGGAGTATTAAGTCCCACCTTATTCAATGTATTAATGAACAGATTAGCATCAGAGATGTATCCTCCAGGGGTCACGACGATCATATATGCTGATGACATTCTTATACAAGGCACTTCTGGGAACAAAATTCAAGATGCTCTTAACATACTTGGTACAACCTGTCACAAGTTAGGCTTAGTTATAAATG
Source organism: Procambarus clarkii (assembly GCF_040958095.1). Lineage (NCBI taxonomy): Eukaryota > Metazoa > Arthropoda > Malacostraca > Decapoda > Cambaridae > Procambarus > Procambarus clarkii. The sequence continues at coordinate 7,568,072 of NC_091189.1, forward strand.
CAGATAAAACCAAATACGAGTATAGGAAACGAAGAAATATAACACTTACTCTAAATGGTGTGGAACTGAGCCGTGTACAGAAGTACAAGTATCTGGGCATGTATGTTGGATACACATGTGAGAGTAAAAATGCTGAAATAAATCATATCAGCACCTTATGTAAAGCCCGTCTGCATCCTCTAAAAGCACTGGCTTTTTCTGGTAAAGGTGTTGGGGTACCTATCTTGCGGATGTTATACATAAGCACTGTTCGCTCCCTGATAGACTACGCAGCACCCGTATTGTCTTACACAGGCCAAGGCAGAATTCAAAAAATAGAGCTGATACAGAACGAGGCTATGAGGATTATTCTTGGATGTCAAAGAAATGCAATGATTGAAATAATGAGAATGGAATTAAATTTACAGAGTGTGTGTGATAGAGTCCGTGACATTAACACTAGAGTATCTATTCGTTTCATGCGGAGAAAAGGAGGGGATAAGCTGTTTGAGAGCGTTCAGACCTGCTTGAGTGACGTACACACTTCCAGGAAACTGAGGGAGACACGCTATACGAGAGGATTAGCTCATGACCTCAGGGAATACGACGTACTTGACTGCTGTAAACCCTCTCGAAAGTGTAATATGTCTGCTCCCTGGAAAGTACAGAAAATAGACGTCGAAATTGTACCCCTCAAGGTGAAAAAGATTCATCATGAACCGGGACAATTACGGTGTTTGTATGGAAGCATGATATCTCGGTTACCAAGAGGCAACAGTTTACATGTATATTGCGACGGGTCGGTGGCGGAGGATGGCAGGGCAGGGTGTGGTGTCCTAATAAGGGATTATACGGAGTTTGGGACTGTGGACAGGATAATTGAACTCCGGCTTAGTAATTATATATCATCCACACAAGCTGAACTGCAGGCCATTCTGGCGTGTTTGGAGGAAGTACGTCATGACGACAAAAATGTTTTTGTATTTGTCGATAGCCGAGGAGCACTGGAGTCCTTAAACAGTCGAAACCCAGTCTTCATGTCTATAGTGGAGGACTGTAAGAGAAGAATAACTGAGATACAGCTGAAAGGTTATAGTGTGAAATTCATGTGGATTCCATCTCACGTTGGAATAGTGCTCAACGAGGTGGCGGATGACTTGGCCAAACGTGCCACATCAAAACCACAAGTTGACATTGAATGTGAATTCACAATGAGACAAATAAGAAGCAAAATCAGAAATATTCAGGCACAGGCGGGAGTGGAGAGGAGAGAGATAATGTATGAGAGTAGTCAAACCATGCAACACTACATGTATGTGAGTCAAAACACCCATTTCACTTATGGTAAAAGGAGAAATGCTTGGAGTGACTCTGTGTACATGCGGCTCAGGCTTGGGTACAAATATTACTGGGAATATGGGATAGATGTTCATGGTAATGACACGAAGTGTAAACTATGTGGTATGTTAAGGTCTCACACCCTTGCCCATTATATTCTTGATTGTCCGTTGATTAGTGTATATAGAAACACTGAGATAAGGACTGTTCCTGAACAAATAGCCTGGATGTGTCACAACGGAAAGGTTGATGATATTCTTGAGAGATATAAGAATTTTGCACCAAGATTGTAATATTTTGTTGAATTATCTGCAGGTGTCTTGCAATTTGTCTATACAGTATACCTAGGTCATAAAAGTATTTGTGTGTACGACTGATAACATACTACTTGTGAAGGAGGAAATGTATATTTTTACCTCTCAAAATGTTTGGTAATGTGTTTATTTGTGATGTGTGTATATGTATATATTAACACGTTGTACTGAATGGGGTGAGAATAGCTTGAGCTACCTCATCCCTTTGTGTGTATTTTACCTCAATAAACTTATTTCAATTTCAATTTCAATTCAATCTCCCTGGGGGGGGTGGTGGTCACCCGGGGCAGGAGGGTGACGGACCTGCCCTCCGGAGGGTGGTACTCTCCCTGGGAAATGACGATCATTATTCCTCTCATCCGACCCGATACACACAATAGCGGCCCCAGGGACAAAGACCCACCAACCACCTCCCCAGCGGCAAGATGGGGGAGCTGGGGGAGCTGGGGGAGGGGGGGAGCTGGGGGAGGGGGGGGGAGCTGGGGGAGGAGGAGGGAACCTGGGGGGATGAGGGGAGAAGAAAGGGGGGGGGCTGGAAGGGAGCAGAAGGAAGATGGGGAGTAAGAGATATAAACAGAGGACCGGCAAACAACGTCAGTAGGAACTGTTATCACCTTTAAACATGTGACAACATCAATAAATATCTGCAACACCTACAGTCAACACACACACACACACACACACACACACACACACACACACACACACACACACACACACACACACACACACACACACACACACACACGCACGCACGCACGCACCAAGCACTCTCAGAACTGGAGCGTCTGAGGCCCCATAGTGACGAAGATGGCCCACGAACCTGAGAACCAGTCACTAGTGGGATAAGATGAGAGGTCGTCTTCGTCTGCAGCGGAATAGTTCTATTCTCCATTTTCTTCCGTATCTTTCGTTCCAGTATGTTATTTTATTGTGCAAATTTGGGACCTGGTCCTCCAGTATCTTCTATGTATATATTATTTGATACCTCACAATACTTAAGGTCGTTTATATGTTATCTGTATTCCCTCTATTTCAGGAGCATACACCCGCACACCCTGGTGACGAAGCATTGTCGTACGCGAGACGTCACAATTAAACTTTCCAAATTCTCTTTATCGTTGTATTCCACTGGTTGACCCGCCTATACAGGTGCGAGTATTTCTTTATAGGTCTTTGAGTGGTATGCGTTTCCAGTGTCCACCCGTGTCCTTGTCCACCTGGTCTATCCCCCCCCCCCTCAGTACAAGATATGTCGCTCCCCCCTTCTATTTCTGCGGTGGCGTGAGTAGGTGATCTCGCTTTCATGCTCAGAGTGGCGGATGTGTGTGTGATTGTGGCGGGCGTATTGGATGACGGATGATATATGTGGTGGTGGGCGTAGGGGGCGGCGAGTGACGCATTTGATGACGCTTGTATGTGTGGTGCAAAGACTTGCCGTTTTGATGACGTAGAGACGGTGATATTTGGAACGCTGGATGACGTATCATCCAAACCATCTGAGTCACGTTGGGTGGATCAGATGGGACGTACCCCCCCCCCGGTCCCCTCCCCCCTTTAAAAAGAAAAACACTTACTAAACAGCTAGTTCCCAACCAGCGGAAGCTAACTACCCAGTACTACGATATCTGAACCACCAGGA
>NC_091189.1:7571844-7761844 GCF_040958095.1 Procambarus clarkii
CTCTTCTCTTCCCACCATCTTCTCTTTCCTTCCCACCTCCTCCTCTCTCTCTCTCTCTCTCTCTCTCTCTCTCTCTCTCTCTCTCTCTCTCTCTCTCTCTCTCTCTCTGTCTCTCTCTCTCTCTCTCTCTCTCTCTCTCTCTCTCTCTCTCTCTCTCTGTCTCTCTCTCTCTCTCTCTCTCTCTCTCTCTCTCTCTCTCTCTCTCTCTCTGTCTCTCCCTCTCTCTCTCTCTCTCTCTCTCTCTCTCTCTCTCTCTCTCTCTCTCTCTCTCTCTCTCTCTCTCTCTCTCTCTCTCTCTCTCTCTCTCTCTCTCCCTCCGCCTCCTCCAGCTTGAAGACCAGCCAATGGCAGCTCGTAACCAGACAACTGTTTCTTAAATTACTTCTTAAGTCTACCACTTTGTTCCAAAAGTCTTTCGCGAGAGTCTGGTTTGGAAATATTGCACAAGTTTCTTCAAATTTAGGTCTCCTTGCTCAGCGACTTGGTTTACAGGTGCCAGCCAAACTAATTGCGAAATAAGGAGCCGAATTAAGCTAAATAAGTTTTTCCTAGATGAGAAATTATACAGGTGTTATTATATATTTTGAATGATTAAATACAAGACTTTATAAAAAATTATACATTTAGCTGCACTTAAATTCTATTTATTTATGGAAAGTCTATCATTAGGTTAATCAAGGTGCCCTTATCGCAACGACTCCGCTTCTCCAAGAACTTGTCTAACTGCTGGGTTTCCTATTAGGTGAACAGAGGCAACAGGTGTTAGGAATCGTTCCCGAATATCTCATATACTGGCCCAGGCGTCAGACCCTCACATCAACAATCACAATTTTGTGATCGGTCTCACCTACCTGTTCATATAATGCTTAGCTTTCTTGGCTCAGCATTATATAATGCTTTCTTTCTTATATAAAGACGTGAGACTGATCACAAAATTATATGGGATGATTCTTCTATAATTTATCCCCAACACTGTGGCCTAAAAAAAAAGCAGAATCTACTTTTATAAACAATAATTCAATTATTATTATCTCTTCATAGCAGTGGTACGTTACCAGATTTGGTAAAGGATTGCGTAACAAGGACGTTATTACCTAATGCTTACAACTCTCCCCGGAACATCTGACTATACGACATAAAAGCAGCTACAGCCTTCATTCTCGTCGTCTGACGGGCTCACCATAGCCCGTGCTACATGGACATTTTGTTCTGAGTAGTTAAATCTGAAACAACAACAATTCATTCTCGTCGCGGACATTTCAGCACCGCTCTTGTGCCAGGTAAGTCCACTACGGGCTCACCATAGCCCGTGCTACTTGCCCCGCTCTTGTGCCAGGTAAGTCCACTACGAGCTCACCATAGCCCGTGCTACTTGCCCCGCTCTTGTGCCAGGTAAGTCCACTACGGGCTCACCAAAGCTCGTGCTACTTGCCCCGCTCTTGTGCCAGGTAAGTCCACTACGGGCTCACCAAAGCTCGTGCTACTTGCCCCGCTCCTGTGCCAGGTAAGTCCACTACGAGCTCACCAAAGCTCGTGCTACTTGCCCCGCTCTTGTGCCAGGTAAGTCCACTACGGGCTCACCAAAGCTCGTGCTACTTGCCCCGCTCTTGTGCCAGGTAAGTCCACTACGGGCTCACCAAAGCTCGTGCTACTTGCCCCGCTCTTGTGCCAGGTAAGTCCACTACGAGCTCACCATAGCCCGTGCTACTTGCCCCGCTCTTGTGCCAGGTAAGTCCACTACGAGCTCACCATAGCCCGTGCTACTTGCCCCGCTCTTGTGCCAGGTAAGTCCACTACGAGCTCACCAAAGCTCGTGCTACTTGCCCCGCTCTTGTGCCAGGTAAGTTACGGGCTCACCATAGCCCGTGCTACTTGCCCCGCTCTTGTGCCAGGTAAGTCCACTACGAGCTCACCATAGCCCGTGCTACTTGCCCCGCTCCTGTGCCAGGTAAGTTACGGGCTCACCATAGCCCGTGCTACTTGGAACTTGTTCCGAGTAACTGAATCTATAACAACAACAACAACATTCATTCTCGCTCACTGTTGAAGAGGGTCCCGGTTTGGAGCCGAAATTTACAGCCAACGTTTTCCTTGTGTTTTAAAAATAGTTGGTTATAATTTTTTATTGAGTTAAAATTAATTGAGAGAGAGAGAGAGAGAGAGAGAGAGAGAGAGAGAGAGAGAGAGAGAGAGAGAGAGAGAGAGAGAGAGAGAGAGAGAGAGAGAGAGAGAGAGAGAGAGAGAGAGAGAGATTGCCGGTACAAAAGCCAACTTTTCGGACATTTCCCACAGCTTAAAAAAAAAAGGGCATTCAAAATGCTTTGTGTGTGGCTTACATTAATGTCGGTCTAATTTACTCCAAAAAGAAAAATTCAAAACGCACGAGTGAGAGAGAACGCTCTAAATATTTTTGCTACATTTATTCTCATGATAGGATAGGGGATAATAGTTTAATTTTTTCTGGGTGGCTGTAAGGAAGAGAGAGGGATAGAGAGAGAGAGAGAGAGAGTAATGAGTAGGTCAGAACAGAACTCCAGAAGACTCTTTTTTTCCTGTCAAATGTTTCACGTCGGCTAGGAGACTGGGCAGAGACAAAGGAGTCTATACACCAACATCAGACGTGTTAATAAAAATGCAGCTTCTCGTATAATATCAATTCCGGGAGCCGTTTCACCAGAGAACGCTGGTGAGCTCCACTACACATGCAGCGGCTCAATATAAATGCTTTACTATTGATCTATAAAATGGGATTTGCTTTAAAAATCCTCAAAATGTTGATCTAATCGAAAACATATTGAAGCTGTACAATGGGATCGAACCCGCGCGTCTCTGAAATGATGAAGCACACGCACATTTAGCTCATTGTGGTCCAGTTGCAGTGTTGTGCCTGAGAGTTCAGGGACACCGGATATATATATATATATATATATATATATATATATATATATATATATATATATATATATATATATATATATATATATATATATATATATATATATGACAATGTCAGACCACGGAGGAAAATGAAACAGGAATTTCCTTAAAATTCCGGGAATTTCCTCATTTTCCTCCGTGGTCTGACATTGTCACATTCTTAATCACGTGTTTATTTTCGTGATATACACACATATTTTCTCATATACATCACGTTTTCGGGGATTTCAGATATATTGAGGCACAAATACATTCCACTGAAATTTTTTTTTAGTTTGTTGTCTTATTTTTCAGCGTGATTATTTGTAACGAGAGAGAGAGAGAGAGAGAGAGAGAGAGAGAGAGAGAGAGAGAGAGAGAGAGAGAGAGAGAGAGAGAGAGAGAGAGAGAGAGAGAGAGAGAGAGAGAGACGGAGAGACGGAGAGAAAACTTTATAATACTCCATAGACATGAAGTCGAAAAACTCATTAAAACATTAAAACTGCATTTCCAACCCGTATTTATTAAGCGATTAACAAAATCTAAAAATTTGGCTAATCTATATGAAAATCGTTCATATATCTAATTACCACGAAAAAAATATAATCCGCATTACATTTTCTTTAAGCTTATGTAATTAATACATAATAATACAATCTCACATAGCCACTTAAATAAGCCTTTCAGAGGGGACATTTAAAACCTTAATTTCTTTAGTTTTCTTAATTTCTTAATTTCATTAAGAATAAAAAAAAAACCTTTATGCAAGCGAATGATCGATAATGGTTTGATATTTTCTCAATAGAACCTTCAGAGATGCTGAGCTGCTGGATGCTGCATCTAAATGTCGTCTCAGATCTATCGTAAGTTTCGTTCAGGAACAGTTATCATCATCATCATCTCATTCATCACGAGAGTTATCATCCAACTAATTCCACCTGAGCTATCATCCGTATCAGCCATCAAGAGCAGGAGAAGCAGCTCACTTCCCCCCCCCCCCCCTGTGATCTGGTGTCAATACTCCGCTCTGGAGATGAGAGCCAGCTTCAGTGTTCCCAGCAAATGAAACACCTGAGGCAGCTTCAATGTTCCCAGCAAATGAAACACCTGAGGCAGGTTCAACTACGAAAAGTTCGTTTAAACATGTGATAGCAAATATATGATTTGGATCAGATATTAGATCGCTAGGAGACGATATCAACTCGTTTTTAATATGCAAATGCAATCTTTTCTTTGTTTGTCTGTTTGTCTCTTCAAATTTGGAAGCCAGAAGCTTGGAAGCCTCACCCAACTTTGCAGGGTGAATGGGCTTGGGTACGGGACAGACATAGGTCGGAGTCGGTCCTATTGGTATTATTAGAAGGGGTCTGGCCAAATAGTAATCACCCATAGATTTATTAATTAGAAACGATGAACGCAGATTCGGCATTAAATTTTCCGAAACAGAGAAAGAGCTATAGAAGGGTAGAGGGCGAATATTGAGGGACAGGAAAGGAGAGAGGGGTAGAGAAGGGGGAGAGGAAAGGAGAGAGGGGTAGAGAAGGGGGAGAGGAAAGGAGAGAGGGGTAGAGAAGGGGGAGAGGGGAATAGAGAAAGCGAGATAAGAGAGCGGGTGATTGGGAGAGGGGTAGAAGTTGGCAAGAGAAAGTGAGGAAGGTCCAGTCCCAGCAGGGCTGAAAAAAAGATGAAGGTGAAATCAGTATTACATTTTCTGAGATTAAGAGATAGAGCGCAGAGAGGGAGATGTAGAAAAGGAGAGAGGGATGATGCTGAGTCGGGAAGAAGGAAAAGAGAGAGGGGGGGGGGGAAGGGAGATAAGGATAAGAAAAGAGAGGGGGGACACCTAGAGGGCAGCCGAGTACCCCGATAGTACATTATAAAGGAAGTATTTACCTAAAACTAGACATAATCACAAGATAAGTGTGGCAAGGAGGAAGACATATTATGCAAGTGACTTAACACGCCTCTCATTATAGGTCATAACACTTGATGGGTCTCCTTAAGCTGTGTGAATAATCGATCACCGAGCTTCTCAAAGGGGATTTGAGAAGAATACTTCTTAAGTATTATTACTATTATTATTGTTATTAAATTGTTCTCACTGAGCCGCAAGGGCGTACCACAAGCAAAGGTGCTCTCGAACTCTAGCGTTCACCCAGCCTACACTACATACGTAGCGTAGTGATGTGGTGGAGGCTGACTCCATACACAGTTTCAAATATAGATATGATAGAGCCCAATAGGCTCAGGAATCTGTACACCAGTTGATTGACGCTTGAGAGGCGGGACCAAAGAGACAAAACTCAACCCCCGCAAGCACAACTAGGTGAGTATACACAGCATCGCTGACCACCTACTGGATACTCGTAGTCTACACCTCGCCTACAATTATCACGTCTGTGTGGTACAGTGTTAAACATACCCAGAAAACACAGGTAAAACGAAAAGAACATTGTTTTTCTTTTACCCAAGTGAACATAAACACTGTATTTCAAGAACCCTCGAAGATGAACGTATGTTTAGACCCCCCTAGAGGCGCTGGTTATCTTACTGGGGTCACACGTTCGAGGCTCCAGGGCGTATCTTTAGTCAATACAGTCTAGGAATAAAATAAACTCTACACTTGTCTCATATTTTATTGCTTTCGAACTTTCCTCAAAAAGTAGTTAATTTGTCTGGTATGTCTGAAGAGCACCTCTAAAAATGCTCAACTAATGTACACTTAACTATAAATAACAGCCAATCCTCGTATACATTGTCAAGTCCCCGTTAATTCAGCAGCCATTCCCCCCCCCTACCCCCCTCCCCCGTCCTCCTAAGACTCGGGGTTCCACTACCCCGTCCTCCTAAGACTCGGGGTTCCACTACCCCGTCCTCCTAAGACTCGGGGTTCCACTACCCCGTCCTCCTAAGACTCGGGGTTCCACTACCCCGTCCTCCTAAGACTCGGGGTTCCACTACCCCGTCCCCCTAAGACTCGGGGTTCCACTACCCCGTCCTCCTAAGACTCGGGGTTCCACTACCCCGTCCTCCTAAGACTCGGGGTTCCACTACCCCGTCCCCCTAAGACTCGGGGTTCCACTACCCCGTCCTCCTAAGACTCGGGGTTCCACTACCCCGTCCTCCTAAGACTCGGGGTTCCACTACCCCGTCCCCCTAAGACTCGGGGTTCCACTACCCTGTCCTCCTAAGACTCGGGGTTCCACTACCCCGTCCTCCTAAGACTCGGGGTTCCACTACCCCGTCCTCCTAAGACTCGGGGTTCCACTACCCCGTCCTCCTAAGGTTCCCAACGTCAAGAAATGGTCGTACTAAAGTGCCCCCTATCCTCACCTAACAGAAAACGAGACAATATGTCAGTTTCGCGAGCCACTACCATTTTCCAGTACGATCTTTTTTGGCTTTTTGACAATACGTCAAAATGCGACGTTCTATTAGGACGACGGGTTGGATCAACACTTTTACATGATGGTTATAAATGATTACATTTGAATTTATTCCAGTCTAACTATTCTAAAACCTTCATCTAACAAGGGTATAGATAAATAATTACTAATTAGACCGACAAACCAAACCTAACCTACACTAGGCCTAAATAAAATTAGACACTTTAGCAAGTCTAATTACTAATTAGACCGACAAACTAAGCCTATCCTGCAGTAGGCATAAATAAAATTAGACACTTTAGCAAGTCTAATTACTAATTAGACCGACAAACCAAACCTAACCTACACTAGGCCTAAATAAAATTAGACACTTTAGCAAGTCTAATTACTAATTAGACCGACAAACTAAGCCTAACCTGCAGTAGGCCTAAATAAAATTAGACACTTTAGCAAGTTTAATTACTAATTAGACCGACAAACTAAGCCTAACTTACAGTAGGCCTAAATATAAACAAACTATAATATAAAATCTATGTGGAAAATATACTGTTATTAAAGAGGGCGGAAAAAATATATGAAAACACCTGTGATGACGTCCGTAGTATGGACGAACATCTTCTGATGATGAGTCACAAATACTCACCAACAAAACAGCATCACCTCATCAAACATATCCTCGGTCTAAATCACCTCATCAATCATCACCTCGGTCTAAATCACCTCATTAAACATAACCTCGGTCTAAATCACCTCATTAAACATAACCTCGGTCTAAATCACCTCATTAAACATATCCTCGGTCTAAATCACCTCATTAAACATAACCTCGGTCTAAATCACCTCATCAAACATATCCTCGGTCTAAATCACCTCATTAAACATATCCTCGGTCTAAATCACCTCATCAATCATCACCTCGGTCTAAATCACCTCATCAAACATATCCTCGGTCTAAATCACCTCATCAATCATCACCTCGGTCTAAATCACCTCATCAAACATAACATCGGTCTAAATCACCTCATTAAACATATCCTCGGTCTAAATCACCTCATCAATCATCACCTCGGTCTAAATCACCTCATCAATCATCACCTCGGTCTAAATCACCTCATCAATCATCACCTCGGTCTAAATCACCTCATTAAACATATCCTCGGTCTAAATCACCTCATTAAACATATCCTCGGTGTAAATCACCTCATCAAACATAACTTCGGTCTAAATCAAGTTGCCACAACTCTGGACAAATTTTCCAATTATAAGTAGCCTAAGGTCCAAACTGATGATAATATTTTCCAATTTGTGTTATAAGAGCCGAATAGTCTCCTGAAGCCTACATAAAAAGAATATCATCGGCGGCATATGCGAGGCTGGCTAACTTCTGAACTGCCTTTAGAAATTTGTGTGAGGAATCGCTTAGAACCTTGAATGAAACATATGTCAGACCTATCCTGGGGTATGCAGCTCTAGCGCAGAGTCCATACCCAGTCAAACACATGGCAAAGTTGGAGAAGGTTCAGAAGTATGCCACCAGACTAGTTCCGGAACTACGAGGTATAAGTTACGAAGAAAGGCTACGTGAGTTAAACCTCACATTGCTTAGAGTTAGGAGAGACATGATTACCACACACAAAATTCTCAGGGAAATTGATAGGATATATAAAGAAAAATGATTTAACATTGGTGGTACTCGCAAAAGAGAGACACAGGTGGAAACTGAATACCCAAATGAGCCACAGAGACATAATTTTAATTTTTTTAGTGTCAGAGTAGTTACCAAATGGAAGGCTCTAGGCAGTGATGTGATGGAGACTATCTCCAGTTTCAAATGTAGATAAGATAGAAATATACACCAGTTGAATGACAGCTGAGAGCTGGAACCAAAGAGCCAAACATAAACCCCCGCAAGCACAGTTAGGTGAGTATACACACACACACACACACACACACACACACACACACACACACACACACACACACACACACACACACACACACACACACAAACACACACACACACACACACACACACACATATAATAACATATCCAACAATCAGCTTCGCAAATTTGTATTACAAAAGAAAATTAATATTTGATGAACTGAAATACTCTATATTCAAAAGCTTTTATCTCTATGTCATTTGTATATATAAAATGTTAGCGATATTTCATTCTCATATATAAATCACATTCACCGATCTGTATATGAGATTACGAATTGTTCACTGAATATATGCATTTTTTTATCACCTTTACAGAGTAAACAGCCACAAATTGTCAATGGTATATATATATATATATATATATATATATATATATATATATATATATATATATATATATATATATATATATATATATATATATATATAAATATATATATATATATATATATATATATATATATATATATATATATATATATATATATATATACATATATATATATTGTTGAATATGACAGAAAGGGTAAGATTAATAATTTTTCACTGTGAAGGGGAGTTGAAAAATTAACTCTACAAAGTTCATTTTCACACTTTATTATGGTCTGACGCCTAAGGATGCGTTTCGCAAGGTACTCATTACATTCTCAAGAAATGTTTACCATGTTATTGTTGCTGTTTTAGATTTAGTAACTCAAAACGAAATATCCATGTAGCACGGGCTATAGTGAGCCCGTAATTGAGATTGGTTATTTGCAATAACCTTGTTACTGTGATATTTGGGTCAAAGTCTTAAATGGAGGTGGGGTTTCTTCCTGTCCCTCTGTTTCTTTTTCGCTTCAGTTTTAGCACACTAGTTTTAGTCTTGTTTCAATAACATTATCTTGGTGGCAGATATAGATGCACAGTGTTCACTAGTGTGTCTATTCTTCAACTGTTTTTTAAATCATTGAAGTCGCTGTGGAATTTGCGCCAGTTCACCCAAAGAGAATATAATCTGGTGCTAAACACGATAGACTTGTCTTTGAGAATGTAAGGAGTACCTTGCGAAACGCATCCCTAGGCGTCAGACTAAAATAAAGTGTGAAAATTAACTTTGGATAGTTAATTTTTCAACTTCCCTCGACAGTGAAGAAAAACATCAGAAATATTGAAAAGATTCGTGCTAGATTCGTGCTAGGGGAGTCGGTCGGCCGAGCGGACAGCACGCTGGACTTGTCATCCTGTGGTCCTGGGTTTGATCCCAGGCGCCGGCGAGAAACAATGGGCAGAGTTTCTTTCACCCTATGCCCCTGTTACCTAGCAGTAAAATAGGTACTTGGGTGTTAGTCAGCTGTCACGGGCTGCTTCCTGGGGGGTGGAGGCCTGGTCGAGGACCTGGCCGCGGGGACACTAAAAAGCCCCGAAATCATCTCAAGATAACCTCAAGATAGAATAATTAATCTTACCCTTTCCGTCATATTCAACCACATATGTTTACAAGAAAGACTGGAAGGAACAACAGGAGAGGAAGTACAGTTGAGAGACTACACCAAGTAACTAACATTAGAGTCGAATGAAACAATCACCAATAGATTTTACGTTTCAATTCCACCTCTTCCTCCAAGTGACACACCGACCATAAAACTCCCGAATCAATAAGATTTTTTTTCGGAATTATGGGACCGGCTCGCGTCTGATATTGACGGAAATGCTTTATTTATGAACTCTGGAGAAGAAGGATAGAATGGAATCCGCTTCTGATGTTTGCTTTTGCTTATTTTTGTTTATCACACACACACACACACACACACACACACACACACACACACACACACACACACACACACACACACAAATGTAGGTATGATAGAGCCCAGTAGGCTCAGGAATCTGTACACCAGTTGATTGACAGTTGAGAGGCGGGACCAAAGAGCCAAAGCTCAACCCCCGCAAGCACAATTAGGTGAGTACAATTAGGTGAGTACACACACACACACACACACACACACACACACACACACACACGGTGTGTGAAATCAACTCCTTGTTTCACACCTTATGTGTGTGAAATAAGTTTCACAACTTATCCAATGTACTTTATCTATGACTATTGTAGGAATAAAATATTATGATTGTTATTTATTTATTATTATTAAGTGAAACTCTTAGGATCCTAGATCTATAGGCATTCTATATTTTATATAATTTATCTTATAGCGTCGCAAACCTAAGGTGAATCAGGTTCATGATTCATCAATTATTATTATTATCATCATACATTCTATGCGAGAGAGAGAGAACAGATGTGACTGTATCTATTAACAACGAGAGTTAACAGTCATTTTCCCGCAACAGACTGTAACAGCAGACTCTACACAGAGGCACGGTCTGCAGACTCGTCTGAAGTCTGCTCGAGTCTCGGTGTGCCTTTATTCACTCGTCTACAGTTAGTTCGATCACACACTAATCCAGACAATAAATTTTATTTCCCTCCACTTGTTACATAGTCTGTGCCACACTCCAGCCGCAGCTTTGAAATTATTTCCGTGGCTGACACGGACGCCGTGGCTGACACAGACGCCGTGGCTGACACAGACGCCGTGGCTATATAAAAAACTAATCATCGTTCAAGCAGAGATGTTGCTGAAAATTGGTTCTATCTTGCGTCCTAACATGGAAGAATGTTATTAGATGCGTCCTAACACTGGATTCAAGAAAAAGAAGAAGAAGAGGAAGTAAAACCACAACAATGACAAAATGGAAATATAATGGAACAGAAGACAAGCAGGAGACGTAAATCGTCGTTAAACGTATGACTGTGAAACCCGGTTCGATTTGAATGGACAAAGACCCCTGATTTAATATCCATAATAATAGTGGCAAAAAAAGATGTTTTTTGAGTTCGTATAAAATCAGTCAAACGCTAAAAAAAAATATATAAATACACGTAAACATAAACACACACACACACACACACACACACACACACACACACACACACACACACACACACACACATACACACACACACACACACACACACACACACACACACACACACACACACACACACACACACACACACACACACACACACACACACACACACACACACACACATACACACACGCACAAACACACGCACTGGGCGCATCAGCTATTCGCAAGCCTCTTACCACCCTCTTTGCAGGCGTTAAAAAGAACGAGCCTCCTGCCCCAATTGCCAGTGTATTACTTGCTAACGAAATCACGCAGGTCACTCTATATCCCCGTTATTGAGAAAGCCTAAGCTTGCCATCACTGCCTTGAGGGGAACGCAGGTGGAAAGGGAATTATTGCATGGCTGATCATTTTGCACAATTTTGCACACTAATTTTCCTTTGCCATCCAGAGTTTTGAATCTAACATAAATATTGAATCAATATTTAAGCGAGCGCGCACACACACACACACACACACACACACACACACACACACACACACACACACACACACACACACACACACACACACACACACACACACACACACACACACACACACACACACACACACACACACACACACACACACACACACACACACAAACACACACACACACACACACACACACACACACACACACACACACACACACACACACACACACACACACACGTATACATACCTATTATCAATAAAAACACCGATTTTCTTCTCTAATCTCTTACGCCAGACTAACCAATGGCTAAACACATCTATTTTCCTCACTAGGGACGCAATACTTACTAGGTCAGATGAGCATGAAACACACAACTAGCCCCTAGAGATACAACTAGCAGGCTCCAGCAGTTAACCAAGAAACACAGGAGTCGTGAAGGATAGAAAGTTGGAGGAACGAAATCAGCAGGAATATGGGACTATAGGAAATGGAATCGAGGTATATGACAGGGAATAGATACCAGAGTGAGGAGAGACTGAGAGAAAGAAACGGAGAAAGAAATGGTGGAAAAAAGAGGAAAAGTGATGAAAAGGAAATCTGATTGATGGAAGGGAGGACTGAAGAATCAAAAGGGAAAGGCAAACACTAAAGTCATCAATATGTGAAAAAATGGCTTGACAACCCAAAAGAGCTCATTAGTCTCTTCGACCCCCATTGATGAGCCTCTCTCTTAGTCAACACCACAAGAGGAGATGTGCACGATAATGTTTCACAAGAGAGGGAAGGGAGATGGAGGAAGACGATAAAAAAAAAGAGAGGAGGAAGGAAATGGAGAGGGCGTAAAAGCAAAAGAAACAGAAGGAGGAATTTAATTTCAATTTTATTTTAACCACTCTGGCACGTAATGCAGCGGATGGGAATTTTTAGGACTTATAAATGAGGACGAGGAGGAAAAAAAGAGGTGAAGAAGGAAGCGGAGAAGGAAGAGAAGAATAGAGAATAAGGAGAAATGAAAAAGGTAAACAATGAGCAAAGCATCGTATGAACTTTTACGATTGTGGGCTAGTCTATAAATCTTAAAAAGAGAGAGACGAAGAGAGATAGACAGGCATTGAGAGGGGTAGACAGAGAGGGATAGACAGACAGAGAGGAATAAACAGACAGATACGGATAGACAGACAGAGAGGGATAAACAGACATATAGGGATAGACAGACAGACTGAGAGAGGATAGGGCAAAGATATCGAGATGCAAGCGCGAGAGTTGTGAAAACAAGTCATGTTCTAAACCCTAGTATAACAATGTTAATACCAAGTATAACAAGGTCAATACCAAGTATAACAATGCTAATACCAAGTATAACAATGTTAATACCAAGAATAACTAGATTAATACCAAGAATAACTAGATTAATACCAAGTATAACAAGATTAATACCAAGTATAACAAGATTAATACCAAGTATAACAAGATCAATACCAAATATAACAAGATTAATACCAAGAATAACAAGGTTAATACCGAGCGATAAACTCCCAGCAGAGCGAGGCAGTGTGACAGTGCCGTGGGTAAAAACATAGTGCTAACAATATATTTGAAAACCAATCCAACTCTATTTTCTTCCTTGCCACGAGTCTTTATTATCTAAGAACAACCTCTCGCATACTGCTCTTGCCTCTCATTGTATAGCCAGGCCGCAATATACCAGGTAAGACTCTCCTTCGTGTGTTGCCTCAAGGACAAGTTGCACCTTGGTAGGTGTTACTAAGCCAACTAATACAATTCATCACTGACCAGATCACACACTAGAAGGTGAAGGGACCATTCTCAATCGACTTGAGAATGGTCCAGGACGGACCGAAACGCCGTCGTCCCTTCACCTTCTAGTGTGTGGTCTGGTCAACATACTTTAGCCACGTTATTGTGACTCATCGCCTGCACAATTCATCGCTTTCGGCTTCCATTTCCCGTGGTGGCAGTTATTCCCTCACTATCCTTGCAACAGTGGCAGCCTCCGTCATCACCATCCCTACCACAGTGACTGTCTTCACCATCACCACCAACACCATCACCACAACTATTATACTGACACCACTCATTAAAGCTCTGATAATTAAACATGGATACTCACAAACGTAGAGTTTCCCGAGAAATCCTTTCCTGGTAATTATATCAGGATTAGAATACCATTACCTGTGGCAATTGGCTACAGGTGACGAATCTCCCATTCCTGATCACTCTAGTGTTCAGTTCCTGAGCTCATTATGTGTGCCTCTGTAACCTTATCCTACAACCACCCACAGGATGAGTATTGGGTGCATAATAAATAAACAAAATCTCCAAGTGTGGACTGTGAACAAGAACTGGGTCCGCATCTCACACACAACAGTATTGAAGGTCCAATCATTGGAACCTTCAGACCTACCGGTCTAGGGGACCGGGAGCTTAGCGATGACTCTGTCTTGGATAAAATAAACCATCTCGCGAGACGGAAAGCTTAGTATAACACAGTAAGCTTAAGTCTGTAATATATCATGTAGTTTAAAGCAGATCCAGGCGTGTGAATGCGGATGAATCCACGCTACTCAAAAACTTATATCTACTTCTGTGCGACACGCGAAGAGGTATGTACAGGCACAAGAGCCTTGTGCTTGACAAGGTATGGGCTCCATGCTGGGGCCGCATACTCCAGGATTGGTGTTACATATGTGGTGTACAAGATTCTGAAAGATTCCTTACACAGGTTCCTGAACGCTGTTCTGATGTTAGCCAGCCTCGCATATGCGGCAGACGTTATTCTTTTTATGTGGGCTTCAGGAGACAGGTTTGGTGTGATATCAAAGGTGGTGTGTGTGTGTGTGTGTGTGTACTCACCTAATTGTGCTCACCTAATTGTGCTTGCGGGGGTTGAGCTCTGGCTCTTTGGTCCCGCCAAAGTGTGTGTGCGGCTCCCGCCCGCTGTGTGTGTGTGTGTGTGTGTGTGTGTGTGTGTGTGTGTGTGTGTGTGTGTGTGTGTGTGTGTGTGTGTGTGTGTGTGTGTGTGTGTGCGCGCGTGCGTGCGTGCGTGCGCGCTCTACTGAATAATAACAATACAGTTCGAATTCGCAGGTGTCAAAAAATTTTGACACCTTCGGCCCACCAACCTTCTGTTTATATTGGCAAGTTTCTCCTTTTGTTAGCCCAGAAGACGTAAACTATCTGAGGCTCTAAGTAGACCATTTGAAAGAGCTTTAAACTTCATCAGGAAATATAGATTTTTATGAAACAGAAAAGAGAGAGGAGATGCAGGAAAGATAATCAATGAGTTGGAGATGTAGGTTCCATAGTGGGTGCCACAGAGCACCTAAACTACCTGAACACGAAGGTGCAAGAACGCTATAAGTTGTTGACAGTTTTATGACAGTATTTGTGATTTTGAGATGAAATTATTGCATTGTGAAAGACAACTTTCATACTTTCCAGCCCCTTGAAAACCCCACCTGCAAGATTTACTTGAATTTTATGATGATACACTTAAAGACACTACAGCAAGATTTCTTAGTTAAGGAATGAGAGTTCGCGAAAGATATATTGACTTTCAATACGTCGGAAAATATTTTTTTCCATTTTTAGAACTCATTCTTCATCGGTGTTAATTATTGATACAATAATTCTTCATGTAGAAATATTTAAGTTAAAATGTGATTTGAGGGAAAAGTTTTCGAGGGTAGATAGAGGCACATGTTATCAATATATGGGGGCCAATTATTCCCGGAACAGATATATTTTGCCTCAAAGATTCACAGCCCCATCACATCAGCCCCATCATATCAGCCCCATCATATCAGCCCCATCACACAGCCCCATCACACAGCCCCATCACATCAGCCCCATCCCACAGCCCCATCACATCAGCCCCATCATATCAGCCCCATCCCACAGCCCCATCACATCAGCCCCATCACATCAGCCCCATCCCACAGCCCCATCACATCAGCCCCATCACACAGCCCCATCAAATTCCACCGTGGCCGGAAGCAACGCTCCAGAAGTTCATGTCCCACAGCTGACGCCACAAACAAATAAAAGTATAGCTGTTAAGACCTTGATCACAAGAGACAATCAACACAACCTTAATACGGTTTTCCATATGAGTTAAAGTTATATATTCATCGGGTTTCCAGATTTAAAAATAATTATTTTTGTCATGTTAAAAAAAAATCGTGAAAAATTGTTAAAACAAAAATAAATCAGAAATGCAATGCTTGTTCTCGTTAGTATATCAAACCATTGAATGGTTTTTAATAGTACAGAATTTCTTCACCCGAGAAAATTAGCGAAGCGTGCACCGAAATTTATACGAAAAATTCTTTCACTCCGTGCTTTTAGCAGCAAGCGCTGCAGGAAAAAATGCACCCGGAGCAAATATTAACTTCAGGAGGTAATTGAATGCAGGTCCATTAAGGGTGCTCGAGCGGATTCCTTAAGGGAAGAGCCCTTAAAGGAGAAGCCCTTAAAGAAAAGTCCCTTAAAATTGGGGCACATTAATAAAAACCCTTTAAAGTGGAAACCAATAACTAAAATGAATTAAAGATGTAGTCCCATAAGCAAAGAATTCCCCCCAAAATGAAGGGGCTCCTGAAAATGGGACCCATTAAAGAGTATCCCTTAACGGTGGGGCCCATTAAAATAGTTTTTTAAGTGTAGGGGGGTGCCTGAAAGAGAGTCCCTTAATGGTGGAGGGCCCTACAGGAGTTTTTTTTTTCAGTTGGTCATTTTATTGTATGCCATTCTTACCAACACAACAAATCAACACTTGTGCTTAACATTTCTGACGACCTTGTCTCGTCTGACACAATGCTATAACTACTGATCAACATTGGAGTACCAGTGACCTCCGGGGTCACTGGTACTCTCTAGAGGAGTACAAGAAGAGCTCTATATATATAGAGCTCTAGAGGAGTACAAGAAGAGCTCTATATATAGAGCTTTAGAGGAGTACAAGAAGAGCTCTATATATAGAGCTCTAGAGGAGTACAAGAAGAGCTCTATATATAGAGCTTTAGAGGAGTACAAGAAGAGCTCTATATATAGAGCTCTAGAGGAGTACAAGAAGAGCTCTATATATAGAGCTTTAGAGGAGTACAAGAAGAGCTCTATATATAGAGCTCTAGAGGAGTACAAGAAGAGCTCTATATATAGAGCTCTAGAGGAGTACAAGAAGAGCTCTATATATAGAGCTCTAGAGGAGTACAAGAAGAGCTCTATATATAGAGCTCTAGAGGAGTACATGAAGTAATTTGTAAAAATCAGTGAACAGCTTGGACAGGAATATTAACCTTATACACACCATAATCTAAACATTAACCCTTATCATATTTTCAAACTTAACCTAAACATTAACCTTAGCCTTTATCGTCTCTGCTAAGTTAACATCGTCTCGATCGAGTAAAAGCCAGAAATTACCAGACTTTAAAAACAATTATTCAATAAGTTTTAATGTTTTATTTAAAATTGATATTAACACTTAAAAAGGCCATACAACCTAACAAAACAGAACTGAACAAATTGTTATATAAAAAAATACCCTCCGCTTTTGCCCAACCACTTGAGCTGGACGGTAGAGCGACGGTCTTGCTTCATGCAGGTCGGCGTTCGATCCCCGACCATCCAAATGCTTGGGCACCATTCCTTCCCCCCCTCTCCCCCCCCCGTCTCATCCCAAATCCAAATCCTGACCCCCTTCCAAGGGCTATATAGTCAAAATGGCTTGGCGCTTTCTCCTGATAGTTTCCCTACGGCTCATGTCCAACATTTCCCATAGGCTATTCTCACGGGGCTACTCATACCCGTGCCTTAATCAGAATATACTCTCCTAACCCCCCAAACAAAAATGAACAAAGTGCCAGGATATATTTAAACAACCAATTCAAAAATGAGCACAGAACCTCTTCCTCTTCCTCCTCCTCCTTCCTTCCTTCCTTCCTTCCTTCCTTCCTTCCTTCCTTCCTTCCATCCTTCCTCCTCCTCCTCCCCCCCCCCCCCCCCCGTTGATTTAGCCAGCCTGAAGCTGTCCGCAGATTTGGACGGTAAGTTCCCGTCTTTGGACCTCCGATACAGCGGAACTATTTTCTAATTCTAGTAGTAAAAGTAGGAGCAGTAGTAACGGTGGTAGCAGTGGTAGTAGTTATAGTATTAATAGTATTAGTTGTAGTAGTAAAAGTAGTAGTAATAGTTGACTTAGTAGCAGTTAAAGGCAGAATAGTAGTATAAGTAGTACACACTAGTAAAAGTACTACTACGAGTATAATAAAAGTAGCCGTAAGTCAAGAGAGATAACCCCCCCCCCCTCCCAACAAGCCCTCATTCTCTCTCCCGAGTAATTGCTTCAGGGATCAGTCCCTCCCTCCAGTGTGATTCTCCGAGACCACCTCCCTGTCCCGACTCCTTGTTCTTCCCCTCAAGAGGCTGCTCTTGTTAGGGTGCTCTTAAGTGGCATTCTTAAATGTCTACACACACTCAAGCGACTGTTCTTGAGGGGCGCATGTGCTGTTTTCAAGCATTCAAAAGAATGTTGTAATGCGCTCAGATTCGTATTTCTAAGAACAACGGGATGCTGAACATTCTCCAGGGTGTTCTTGGGCGGTGAACACACATACACAGACACGCCGGTGGCTGTGTAGATAGCACGGTGTACACGTAATCCTGTGGGTCCGGGTTCGATTCCCGGCGCCGGCGAGAAACAATGGGCAGAGTTTCTTTCACCTTGATGGCCTTGTTACCTAACAGTAAATAGGTTCCTGGGAGTCAGACAGCTGTTACGGGCTGCTTCCTGTGTGTGTGTGGGGGGGGGGGATATTAGTTAGTAGTTAGTAACAGTTGATTGATTGACAGTTGAGAGGTGGGCCGAAAGAGCAGAGCTCAACCCCCACAAGCACAATTAGGTGAATACACACACACTCACACTCACACTTACACACGCACGCACACACACACACACACACACACACACACACACACACACACACACACACACACACACACACACACACACACACACACAGATATCAGAAAGAACTTTTTAGTGTCAGAGTAATTGACAAATAGAATGCATTAGGAAGCGAAGTGGTGGAGGCAGACTCCATACACAGTTTCAAGTGTAGATATGATAGAGCCCAGTAGGCTCAGGAATCTGTACACCAGTTGATTGACAGTTGAGAGGCGGGACCAATGAGCCAGAGCTCAACCCCCGCAAGCACAAATATGTGATTACAAATAGGTTAGTACACACACACACACATACACACACACACACACACACACACACACACACACACACACACACACACACACACACACACACACACACACACACACACACACACAACACACATACAAGCGCACACACATTCACAAACGCTCCAAAAAAAAACACGAACGCACACACACACCAAATTCACTGCACAATGCGTTTTAATTTCCCCTTTGTGAGAAAGTAAGTGCCTTAACCTGACGTGGGCGTTCTCGTAACAGTATTATGATAAGCAGAGCAGGTGAATGAGGCGCTAAATGTTGAGCCAGTTGGTGTAATGAGAGGAATATGACACCCCATTCCCTGCCTCATGCATTATACATGACGGTAGAATATAAGGCATGTGACGGAGAACCGCTGAAAGGAAAAGCTTTACCCCATACATTCATACGACTGCACATTCCCTCCCAATCCTTTTGTCCAGCCCCTTGGGCTGGACGATAGATCTATTTAGATCTAGATAGATAGATCTATATAGATTTAGATAGATCCACTATAATATCTACCACATACATTTCTTGTCTTGTACACACACACGCACGTACACACACACACACACACACACACACACACACACACACACACACACACACACACACACACACACACACACACACAGTGACCAAAGAGCCAGAGCTCAACCCCCGCAAGCACAATTAGGTGAGTACAATTAGGTGAGTACACACACACACACACACAGACACACACACACACACACACATACATACAGGAAGCAGCCCGTAGCAGCTGGCTAGCTCCCAGGTACCTATTTATTGCTAGGTGAACAGGTATATGCGATGAAAGAAACTCTGCCCATCTGTTCCTGCCTCGGTCCTGAATCGAACCCAGGCCCTTAGGACTACAACCCCCGAGCGCTGTCCGCTCGACCGAGGTGTGTGTGTGTGTGTGTGTGTGTGTGTGTGTGTGTGTGTGTGTGTGTGTGTGTGTGTGTGTGTGTGTGTGTGTGTGTGTGTGTGTGTGTGGAGTATTAGAGTTTGGTGTAGAGGAGAAGTACTCAAACAAGGTGGTACGCCTGGGCTTGGCTTTCACCATTAATCATGTGACTCGGAGCAGGGTTCCCGCCAAGGCTTTGATGAGGCTTTGAGCTCGGTGGTCTGGCGAAGTCAGGCCCGATATGACACCAACACACTGTGTTGAATGTTTGCTCAAGGGAAGAGTCTGGCGATGTGTTGATCACAGCGTTGGTGGTGCGTTGGTCCTTCACAGCGTTGGTGGTGCGTTGGTCCTTCACAGCGTTGGTGGTGCGTTGGTCCTTCACAGCGTTGGTGGTGCGTTGGTCCTTCACAGCGTTGGTGGTGCGTTGGTCGTTCACAGCGTTGGTGGTGCGTTGATCGTTCACAGCGTTGGTGGTGCGTTGGTCGTTCACAGCGTTGGTGGTGCGTTGATCGTTCACAGCGTTGGTGGTGCGTTGGTCCTTCACAGCGTTGGTGGTGCGTTGGTCGTTCACAGCGTTGGTGGTGCGTTGATCGTTCACAGCGTTGGTGGTGCGTTGGTCGTTCACAAGTCTTAAATACTTTATTCATTAATAGGCAAATTATATTGTATGAAATGTATTTCGGCCACACTATGGAAGCATGACCGCAAGCATACGCCCAAGCTGCTACAAGTTCTAATATTCTAGACACATTCCTCTTGTAAGTTCCACCTGATGTCTTGTGCAAGGCAAAAGTCAATACCTGTAGCGACGGCAAAGCTTAAACATGGTAACGATTTTAAAAGCTTGCACGTGGTAACAATGGCAAAGCTTGAAGATAACATCTATGGCAAGGTTTGAAGATAACATCTATGGCAAGGTTTGAAGATAACATCTATGGCAAGGTTTGAAGATAACATCTATGGCAAAGCTTACACGTGGATGAGCACAGTGATGACAATGTAGCAAAAACAACAAATGCAGCAAAAAACAAACAAAAACAACGGGGACTATTATGTTATGAGGAAAGAGAGGGAAGGAAGAGGTGGGGGTGGTGTAGCTCTGCTGGTAAGACAAGGCTGGGATTTTGAGAAGATGGATATTCAGGGCTGTGAAGGTTTCAGTGACTACATAGCAGGTACTGTAACAAATGGAGGGAAAAAAATTATAGTCGTAGTCATATATAATCCACCACCAAATGACAGAAGACCTAGACAGGAATATGATAGAAACAACATGGCCACTATTAACATAATAGAAAGAGCAGCTTCTGTTGCTAGCAGGAATGGATCTGGACTACTAATTATGGGAGACTTCAACCATGGGAAGATAGATTGGAAGAACAGAGACCCGCATGGAGGACCAGAAACATGGAGAGCTAAGCTGCTGGACGTGGCAACAAGAAACTTTCTAAGCCAGCACACCAAAGAACCAACAAGAATGAGAGGAGAAGATGAACCAGCAATGCTTGATTTGATATTTACCCTAAATGAATGGGATATAAGGGAAGTTAAGATGGAAGCGCCCTTGGGAATGAGTGACCACAGTGTATTGAACTTTGAGTACCTGTGTTACGGCCCTCTCGGGACGCAACGGGGTTCTTGCTCTGATGTTGTTAGAGAAAGATATATGTATCCGTTCCCGAGCCAGTAGTGGCTATCAAGGGATGAGATCCATGACGCAAGTAACTTAAAGGGAGTAGGGAAAGAAAGCTAAGAACTTAATATAATATAATGTTCACCATCACCGTTTAAATATATAAAAGTAAAACGTACACAGGGGGGAGGGGTATTAACACTTTACAAAGGGGATCAACACTGTAGTCTTCTGCTGGAGACTATGGATCCTCGAAGCTAGGTGCTGAGTCCGCGGTGCTTTCTTCGTGGCCTCAAGACGTGTCCTCTGAGAACGCCGAGCCTACCCTGGCCACAGGTCAGCCACAACACAGGTCCACTGGGGGCACCGTCGTGGAGGCCGTCAACCACACGTCCAGCAGGTCTGCTGGCAGGTACTGAGCCACCAAGGCTGGTACGGCCACTCCACGAACGATAAAAGGGGTACGCCCTAGACAGGAGTCTCGTGTGATATCACCAATCACCCTCCTGTCCTCAATACCCCAGTGGATTATCGTCTCCAACCGTCGGTCCCGGGTAAATCCTTCCACTGCCACTCCACTGGCAGGCTTAACACACCACAGTGTTCTTCCGGGGGGACGACGTCACGACAGCTGCAGCAAACTTCACAGTATGGAGACTGGCTGCCTCGGGTAGACTGACTCCACCTTCAACACAGTGGTCCCAGGTCGGCTCTGTAAGCAGACACGTCATCAATAACTGGGACACTAATACACCACACTCACAGGCTCAGATACTAACACCTGACGTATCCAGTCCATAGATGGCGCTGTCGTCGGAGCACCACCTCACCAGAGGTCAGGAGCGGCGGTGTTGAGCGCTGAACCAGACTGGAAACTGGTCCTCGAGGCCAGTACACGCTGTCCTCACTAGGTGTCGTCGTTCGTTTGGCGGGGGTTTCGGGAGCTGACCCACAGATGGCGTGTTTGTCACTGCTCCAGGCTCGGACGCTGGATCCGGGTTCGTAACAACCTGGTAGAGCTAGGACTTATCTCCCCCCAAAAAGAACTAGGAATCAAAAGGCTGGCATACCGAAAGGGGAATTATGAACAGATGAGAAGTTTCCTAAGTGAAATACCTTGGGACACAGACCTCAGAGACAAGTCTGTACAGGGTATGATGGACTATGTTACCCAAAAGTGTCAGGAGGCAGAAAACAGGTTCATCCCGGCCCAAAGGGAAAAATCCGAGAAGCAACAGAAGAATCCATGGTATAATAGGGCATGTATGGAAGCGAAGAAACTGAACAAAAAGGCGTGGAGGAACTTCCGGAATAACAGAACACCAGAAAGCAGAGAGAGATACCAGAGAACCAGGAATGAGTACGTCAGAGTGAGAAGAGAAGCAGAGAAAAATTTTGAAAATGATATAGCAAACAAAGCCAAGACCGAACCAAAGCTACTCCACAGTCACATCAGAAGGAAAACAACAGTGAAAGAACAGGTATTGAAACTTCGAACAGGCGAGGACAGGTATACAGAGAATGACAGAGAGGTGTGTGAGGAACTCAACAAGAGGTTCCAGGAGGTCTTCACAATAGAACAGGGTGAGGTCACTGTGCTAGGAGAAAGGGAGGTAAACCAGGCGGCCTTGGAGGAGTTCGAAATTACGAGAGAGGAGGTCAAGAGACACCTGCTGGATCTGGATGTTAGAAAGGCTGTTGGTCCAGATGGGATCTCACCATGGGTACTGAAAGAGTGTGCAGAGGCACTTTGCTTGCCACTCTCCATAGTGTATAGTAAGTCACTAGAGACGGGAGACCTACCAGAAATATGGAAGACGGCGAATGTGGTCCCAATATACAAAAAGGGCGACAGACAAGAGGCACTGAACTACAGGCCAGTTTCCTTGACTTGTATACCATGCAAGATGATGGAGAAGATCGTGAGAAAAAACCTGGTAACACATCTAGAGAGAAGAGACTTCGTGACAAATCGCCAACATGGGTTCAGGGAGGGTAAATCTTGCCTTACAGGCTTGATAGAATTCTACGATCAGGTGACACAGATTAAGCAAGAAAGGAGGGCTGGGCGGACTGCATTTTCTTGGATTGTCGGAAAGCCTTTGACACAGTACCGCATAAGAGGCTGGTACATAAGCTGGAGAGACAGGCAGGTGTAGCTGGTAAGGTGCTCCAGTGGATAAGGGAGTATCTAAGCAATAGGAAGCAGAGAGTTACGGTGAGGGGTGAGACCTCCGATTGGCGTGAAGTCACCAGTGGAGTCCCACAGGGCTCTGTACTCGGTCCTATCTTGTTTCTGATATATGTAAATGATCTCCCGGAGGGTATCGATTCATTTCTCTCAATGTTTGCGGACGATGCTAAAATTATGAGAAGGATTAAAACAGAAGAGGACTGTTTGAGGCTTCAAGAAGACCTAGACAAGCTGAAGGAATGGTCGAACAAATGGTTGTTAGAGTTTAACCCAACCAAATGTAATGTAATGAAGATAGGTGTAGGGAGCAGGAGGCCAGATACAAGGTATCATCTGGGAGAGGAAATTCTTCAGGAGTCAGAGAAGGAAAAAGACTTGGGGGTTGATATCACGCCAGACCTGTCTCCTGCAGCACATATCAAGCGGATAACATCAGCGGCATATGCCAGGCTGGCCAGCATACGAACGGCATTCAGAAACTTGTGTAAAGAATCATTCAGAACTTTGTATACCACATATGTCAGGCCAATCCTGGAGTATGTAGCCCCAGCATGGAGTCCATATCTAGTCAAGGATAAGACTAAAATGGAAAAGGTTCAAAGGTTTGCCACCAGACTAGTACCCGAGCTGAGAGGTATGAGCTACGAGGAGAGACTACGGGAATTAAACCTCACTTCGCTGGAAGACAGAAGAGTTAGGGGGGACATGATCACCACATTCAAGATTCTGAAGGGAATTGATAGGGTAGATAAAGACAGTCTATTTAACACAAGGGGAACACGCACAAGGGGACACAGGTGGAAACTGAGTGCCCAAATGAGCCACAGAAATATTAGAAGGAACTTTTTTAGTGTCAGAGTGGTTGACAAATGGAATGCATTAGGGGGTGATGTGGTGGAGGCTGACTCCATACACAGTTTCAAATGTAGATATGACAGAGCCCGATAGGCTCAGGAATCTGTACACCTGTTGATTGACGGTTGAGAGGCGGGACCAAAGAGCCAGAGCTCTTTGGTCCCCCGCAAACACAACTAGGTGAGTACAACTAAGTGAGTACACCACACACACACACACACACATTCACACACACACACACACACACACACACACACACACACACACACACATACACACACACACACACACACACACACACACACACACACACGCCAACGGCCATACCACGTTGAGAACACCGCTTCTCGTCCGATCAGCGAAGTTAAGCAACGTTGGGTTTGGTTAGTACTTGGATGGGTGACCGCCTGGGAACACCAAATGCTGTTGGCAATAATGTTTAAAGTTGATTGACAGTTGAGAGGCGGGACCAAAGAGCCAAAGCTCAACCCCCGCAAGCACAATTAGGTGAGTACAATTAGGTGAGTACACACACACACGAGTGTTGTACTCTATCGCACCCCCAATTTTTTTATCAATATATCTCCAGGAGGAGCTTGGCGCGCTAATATACAATGGAAGGCGGCGCCAGGGACTGCAACGCGAGCTCCCAGCTGGAAAAAAAATCTTTCATTTACATTTACAAGTCTGTAAGATTTCCCAGACTTCCCCGCACCGGTTCCATGACCCGGAAAAAAAGCAGGCCAAGGTTACGTATAGGTGTAAATATCAGGCGGCAGAGTGCATCATATTGAATGTATAATGAAGCAATGCATGACTAAACACGACATGTATAAACTCATTCTGGCAAGATAATACAGTGCAGATAAGGACAGAAGCCTGCCCTTTCCCATGTATTCCGTCTCCCACTACCTCTCCCATCTACTGCTTCGTTCACCTGCTATTCCCATGCATGTTCCTCTCTATACACACGCTCCTCCCAACCACCCTTTGCTTCAATTTGTATATGCAAATCTAAGTCCAACGTTTCTCACCTTGTCCACACCGTAAGGGGTTTAAATCCTCTTTATCTTTACCCTTTTCTCTGTCTCTCTCTCGGTTTCTCATTCTCTTTCTTCTTATCCCTCCTCGCCCTTGCGATGTGTGTGTGTGTGTAAGGGATCAGAATCTCCCCGAGGCAGAAGGAACAACACGGTGTCGAATCTCATTACAATTGCAATCCTCTTGTGCTGCTATGCTACAGAACGCGGAATACGGTCTGGCGAACTTTTATTCTGTGTGGATATTGGGATATATATTTTTATATTTTTGTTTTTGCTGCTTATGTATACTTCGGAAAAAAAAGAATGATCTCGGACTAATCTCCAAGCTGCGTACAGTCTCGGCTCTCAAGACGAGTCTACTTAACTCTTACTTGGAGGCTGTCAGACGAAGTCAAATGATATTGCACTGTGACTGTCAGACTTCGTTTGTACTGAACAAATCCACAAGGGCCGTGACGAGGGTTCGAACCTATGTCCGAGAGGATTCACTCTTTAGTGCTTAACGCAAAGCATCATGCACATGTCAGTCGAGTGTATGTATGTGTGTTCACACACAAGTAAACATAACCACCAGCTACACTCCACATATCATTCCCTCCCGCCAGAAATCATTAAAACATTTACCCTGTGGACATGACTCTCGAACGTCATAATGAATATGCAACTGTAAAATATTACAAATTTATGAAAATGCCAAATACGACTCGATTACCATGTAGTCTGGGGAATGTATTCAAAATGACTCTTACTATGAATATATTTCCTTTTAATAGCTTAGTCTAAAATATAAAAGTACGATTGAATAAATAAATACATATATATATATATATATATATATATATATATATATATATATATATATATATATATATATATATATATATATATATAATATATATATATATATAATATATATATATATATATATATATATATATATATATATATATATATTATATATATATATATTATATATATATATATATATATATATATATATATATATATATATATATATATATATATATATATATATATATATATATATATATATATAGGGGTACCACCTCTGGTGCACTTGTGGGGGACCCATAGCCTCGGAGAGGCAAATAGGGAGCATACTGAGAAAATTTGTCGTTTGTCTCTGATTTCGTGAGTAATAGCTTCTCTTATCACGCCATTTATTGACTGTAAACACGATCAAAAATTGAGTGGCATTAAAATATACATTACAGTACGATTACAAGTAAAATGAAAAACATTCATTAATAACGTCATAAATTAAATTCACGATCATTGCATATGAAACACCTCCTAAAACTCCTTCTAGGTTGGACGGGTCCCCCCACAGTATAACATTAACAGCTATGATCAATACAGCTATTCAGAGAAATGGAAGGAGCGAATGTGGGAAGTGTTAAGAAAGCAAGGGTGAGAGGAAACTCGAATAAGATCGGATGAAAGAAAGGGCGAGAGAAATGGAGGATAAATAAAGGATAAATAAAGGTAAAGGGGGAGAATGGAATTCAATAGAGGAATACCATCACTAAAAGCAGATAAACCAGCATCCGCTTCGTTAAAATAATATGCCGTTTATGTCAACTATTCTCCCAGTGTAATAGAGCCCCCTTAACTTTTTCTGACGACTTAACACCATCCTCATAAGAGACTAAACACACAGTAATAATAAATATAATAAATGATAATGAGGATAAGAACAGGATGTTTGATAAGAGAGAAACCAGAGGAGGAGGAGGAGCATAAATGGAAGCTGGGGGCCAAAATAAACTTAAGGAAAGAAGAACTTTGTTCAATATAAAGAGCCGTGTCGTAGTGGAAACAATTAAGAGACAACGCAGTTAAGCTTAGCCATTGCAAGAGGCGATTGTTATGCAACGATTACTCTGCAAGGAACATTTGATCAACTCTTAAAGCCATATTTTTGTTTATTCAGGTTGACACCACCACACTTCACGACATTGGTAAATGAGGTAAACAAAAAATAATGTTGATGAGGTCTCAGTCAGACCTCATCAACCGGTACGTCAACCCTCCTTGAAACCTGTTTCCATTATTATTAGATACTATTAGTAAATAGTGTACATTAATAGATACTATTAGTGTTGGTTATCAAATACAAGTTATCAAATGTTTTTAATGATAAGTTCATCAGTATCCTTTACAAATATAAATTGTTCCATAACCGAGTGCTTAAAATGGTATTATAAACTTTATTTAAAACATGTTTAAGACACGAGTCAAAGCAGATCTAAGTAACAAAGTAACAAGTGAGTCTCCTTCAGAAACCTTCCCAGACTAAAAAAAAAATAGAGATAAAATAATCTAATAAAAATAAAATAAAAAATATATAAAATAAAATAAAATAAAAATAAAATAAAATATAAGACAAAAAAAATAAAATAATCAAATAATCAAATAATAGAATAAAAAGAGAACAAGAAAGGACATAAATATGACAAAACTAGAATAAGTACATATTACATCTCTCCCGAAATATTATTTGATATCATAAAGGAAAAACAAT
This sequence comes from Procambarus clarkii, assembly GCF_040958095.1. NCBI lineage: Eukaryota > Metazoa > Arthropoda > Malacostraca > Decapoda > Cambaridae > Procambarus > Procambarus clarkii. The sequence continues at coordinate 7,599,956 of NC_091189.1, forward strand.
TATGGAAATAATGGGACAAACAATAGCTGGAGCTGATGGTGATGGGAGTGCTGTTTCCTGTACTTTTTACTGCCATCTTGACTGACAACAACCAGCCAATCACAGCGCTACTTGCTTTTTCAACAGCCAATTACCGAATTCGATTGGCATCCCGAGTTGTTGGGTAATTTTTGTGTTTATTTCTTTATTTCATGTAAGTGCATATTGCCTTAATGGAACTAATTTGAATTAACTGTGTGTGGCTGTGTGTGTGTGTGTGTGTGTGTGTGTGTGTGTGTGTGTGTGTGTGTGTGTGTGTGTGTGTGTGTGTGTGTGTGTGTGTGTGTTTACTATTTGTGCTTGCAGCATCGAGCTATTGAAGTTATGCATCAAAATGCGATGGAAAATGCGATTTAGGAGAACGAGTTGGAAATCCAAACCACACATTATAAAATGAAGGAACGACGACGTTTCGGTCCGTCCTAAACCATTACAATGGCGTCTAATTCTCAAGCACTTGATAATGATCCAGAAAAGATCGAAACGTCGTCATTTCTTCATTTACTGACGTGCTGTTTGCTCGTCATATCTTCAGCCACGTTATTGTGACTCATCATTTGATTTAGTTTTCTCAGGAGATCTGCATTTAATACAAAAATCCCCAATTCCCCTCAGCGAAAAAAGTCGAAAAAGCTGATTTTTCCGTGGAGTTACAGGCCTTCGTGTCTCAGGCAACAAGGCGTCAGGCTGCTGCTTACCATAAGTTCTGGGAGTAGGAAACTCACAGAAATTTCCATGGAATCCAGCCTGCCAGTCAACGATCATTGCTATGCATCGGGAAGCACCCAACGCCCCTCGGTCGACTTTGAATATGGAAACCAGAACTGAAAGATGTTGTTTCAAGATGGCCAAACAAGGCAATTCCAACATCCACCGCCCCCTCCTTTCACCAAACAATAAAATTATATTATAATGGTCCTAAACATAAATAATTATGTGTTCCTCATGGCTGTCCAATGAAAAAACTCCAGCGTTGGAGATATGAAAACACGAGGAAATTAAACTTTGAAATTATAAAACGAAGAAATTAATACAATTGCGAAGAAATTATTAAAATTAATAAATGATTAAAAATGAAGAAATTATCCACGTTACTGTGTGGAACCAAATATATTTCTGCCCGAAACGCTGCGCGTGCTAGTGGCTTTACAAGACTGTAATTACCATATTTGTATCCTCACATTCCTTATGTACATTCTTGTATATGCATAAATAAATAAATAAATAAATAAATATATAAATCAACGCATACCAAAGAGCAGAAGAGAACCATAAAAGCCAAGAGAATAATCATGTAAGAAAACCTTACGTATAAAGAGTACAATAGTTATAATTGGAATACCTTGGAGATGGAGAAGAGTAGTCAACATATATGATAAGAAGGTTACACACACATTAACGTTCTCCTTGTAATAAGTGATGGTAACAGTTATCTCGGACCGGCTTGGGGGCGTGATGGTATATATATATATATATATATATATATATATATATATATATATATATATATATATATATATATATATATATATATATATATATATATATATATATCAGTCATATATATAAACTGCCGAGAAACATTTAAGTGTGCTCAAAAGGAAACTTGGTAAACCCCTACAAAGGGCACATGTTATATATATTTTCATCGTCAGTCCTGTCACATATACTCGGATTACACAATTAATAAAATAACAAAAAACCTATATCTGTGTAAATATGAAATACAAAACTTTTTTTATTTTATCCCTGTAACATTTACTCTACAAATTAATTAGTTAAACATCAGACAGATTACTCATGTCAAAGACAACTCACAACTGAATGTTTCATGAATTTGGTAATTATCCATTTAATAATTAAGTTCATAGTGAGCGTAAATTTAATTAATTATTTGTTGTTCATTAAAGCTCTTGTAACTTTATAACTTTATTTTTTATCAAAGTTTTATAACTTTACAGAGACAAAAAGATATCAATGTTCTCTTTGTGCCATAAAATAAGTTTATGATTTGCAATTTCACCAAAATCTTTGTTACAAATAAATACAGTTTTTATTGACTGTAATTCCCCTGTAAGGTTTAGCTTACAATATCCCGGACCTTCCGTGTGTGTGCGAAGTAACGCCAAGAATTAAACATAGGTTATTTCTTTCTGAGCCTGCAATAAATCTCCAATTTATCGGATTATAAAAGCGAGAAGCGGCCTTCCCAGCTACAACTGGTCTCCACAGCTTGAAGCGGCGTCCACAGCTTGAAGCGGCGTCCACAGCTTGAAGCGGCGTCCACAGCTTGAAGCGGCGTCCACAGCTTGAAGCGGCGTCCACAGCTTGAAGCGCCGTCCACAGCTTGAAGCTCCGTCCACAGCTTGAAGCGCCGTCCACAGCTTGAAGCGCCGTCCACAGCTTGAAGCTCCGTCCACAGCTTGAAGCGGCGTCCACAGCTTGAAGCGGCGTCCACAGCTTGAAGCGGCGTCCACAGCTTGAAGCGGCGTCCATAATTTCAAGCAACTTCTACAGCTTCAAACGTCCTGGACAGCTTCACCAAACAGTACAGCCAAGCCCCCTCTCACACATTACCAAAACGACGTGAATAACCAATAACTGTTTAGCCAATTAAGTCTCATGGCTTTGGGTATGGCTACACTTTGAGCAGCTCGGTGTGTTCCAACTTTTATCAAAGGCTTCCGGGAGCTTCCAGTTACAAGGCTATTAGAGGAGATCAAAGAGAGTCAAACAGGCAGATGAACGCAGCACGTTGTAAAAAAAAAAGAGTGTGAGGTGGGGAAGCGAGAAAGTGGGGGGAGAGAGAGAGAGAGAGAGAGAGGTGGGGGGAGAGAGAGAGAGAGAGAGAGGTGGGGGCTGCTAGAGCACACGTATTTAGACTTTTGTTATCAAAATTGTTACGGAGTATTATATTTTATTTATATTTACATATTTTATTATATTACATATATTACATATTTTATATATAATATTATATTTTTACCGAAAAACTGGTCTTCCGTATCCGGTTAATGGACGCTGGTTGCTATTCCAGCATGCTTTTCTATCCCATAAAATATTGCAATTGTTTTAGGATGGTATCTAAGCCTATTTTTTTTGTTATCCTCTATCCTGTGTCATACTGACGAGCCAATGGCAGCATACCGGCGGTTAGGATGACACAAACATGTTTCCTCTAGATCTATGCTGCTTCCAAGTAGCATTGTCTGTCCTCGGCAGATGTTCCATAATCCTTTCCGCGGTTATTTTGCGGTCTGTTTCGTGGGTAATACACGTCAACACCGCTCTCAATGGTGTGTAGGGCCTCCTGCCTCTCCTCCTTTCTTGAATATCGACACAACATTCACCGTTTTCTGGATATTGGGGACCGCACTTTTTGGTGTGTGTGTGTGTGTGTGCTCACCTAATTGTACTCACCTAATTGTGCTTGCGGGGGTTGAGCTCTTTGGTCCCGCCTCTCAAGCCTCTCAACCGTCAATCAACTGATGTACAGATTCCTGAGCCTAGTGGGTTCTATCATATCTACATTTGAAACTGTGTATGGAGTGTGTGTGTGTGTGTGTGTGTGTGTGTGTGTGTGTGTGTGTGTGTGTGTGTGTGTGTGTGTGTGTGTGTGTGTGTACTCACCTATTTGTACTCACCTATTTGTGCTTGCGGGGGTTGAGCTTTGGCTCTTTGGTCCCGCCTCTCAACTGTCAATCAACTGGTGTACAGATTCCTGTGTGTGTGTGTGTGTGTGTGTGTGTGTGTGTGTGTGTGTGTGTGTGTGTGTGTGTGTGTGTGTGTGTGTGTGTGTGTGTGTGTGTGTGTGTATGTGTGTGTGTGAACTCACCAATTTATGCCTAGAGCACTTTGCTTTATATCTTGGACCAGACATTTTCCAACTGTTGGTTGCGTAATGCAATGACTCCCGACCTACTTTTTATCATATATATATATTTTTCCATGCATGAATGGTGCTCGCGTCTACAACCAGCCCATTTACTTCACTCCATTTCCCTACTACTTTCCCTCTAAAAACTTTCCCACAAACATCGGTGCCTTTTAGTTACAATCTATGCTAGTTTTTTTTTTTTTTTTTGGGGGGGGGGGGAAGGTGGGAGGGGGGGGGCTTAACGATAGGGCAGCACACCCTAGAACTAGTCTCACGTAGCTTACAACCCAGCCCACACAGGCTATAACAGCGCTTCATGCACCACAGCAAAGACAAACATTACAAGTAAATACCCATAATAACACATCAATAATAATAATAATAATAATAATAATAATAATAATAATAATAATAATAATAATAATATTAATAATTTGTATAGTCACTCCTATTATAATGTTATAACAACTGAAACTCCAACACTAATAACATAATACAAATAAAAACCTCCAGAAATCATAACCCCTCCAAAAGAGTCACAACATGAACAACAACAACCAGACAGCCCCATCACCCATCCATTCACCGTACACACAACAGAGAGGGGGAAAAAAATGGGGGGTTTACAAAGCAGATTTTCTACCAACTACTAGAGCGGGTTTAGCGGGCCAGGTCCTCCGGGAGATATGGGATTGCGTATTACTAAGCTGCTTTCCTGTCGAGGATCGGATTGCCCTCCGTCCCAAGCTGATCCTCTGGCGGCTTGTTTAACCTGTTCCCTGCTTGTTCTAACAGTGAGTAATGGAAGGAAGGGGCAGAGTGAGGGGAGAGCAAGGAGAGCAAGGACAGAGGGAGAGGGAGAGGACTAGAGCAGCGGAGAGGGTAAGAGCGCTGGAGAGAAGGGATTTCGAAATAGCGTCCTGGAGAGAGAGAGAGTGAGAGAGAGAGAGAGAGAGAGAGAGAGAGAGAGAGAGAGAGAGAGAGAGAGAGAGAGAGAGAGAGAGAGAGAGAGAGAGAGAGAGAGAGAGAGAGAGAGAGGGAGAAAGAGAGAGAGAGAGAGAGAGAGAGAGAGAGAGAGAGAGAGAGAGAGAGAGAGAGAGAGAGAGAGAGAGAGAGAGAGAGAGAGAGAGAGAGAGAGAGAGAGAGAGAGACAGACAGACAATGGATAGATAGACAGGCAGGCAGACATACAGAGAGACAGATACACACACACACACAAAAAAAAAAAACAGAATCACATTTCTTGCTGGGGAAGACAGAGCATAAAGTGATATTAGACGACGCGATAAGCACTTGTCTAAAAGTGAGCAATGAGAGACAAGCCTCGCAGGACATGATCATATCCCGTGTTCATCCTCCATGTCTTCTCACTTAACCTCAGTTCTATAGTTACACTATATGTCTCCACATTCCACTACGGCCTCTCCTCATTCTTCCATCTCAAGATCTTCGTCTCGTGAGAGACTATATACTCATCAGCTGTGTCCTCGACGCCTGGTAATCCAGCTATCCTGTTCCCAGCACGAATGCTAAATGTGTTCTGGTATTGTGCTGTTTTGTGATCCAAGTTCCTGGTGGGTCAAACGGGAAAGACCTTCAACGTCTTTGTGTTAAGAGCCGCACCCAACCCACTTGTGTACAAGTCACTCAGAGTGCAAGTTATCCATTTCCAGCAGGCTGAGTTCTTCTTCTTGCCCGAGTCCCTCCACTCCGTCCCCCAGAACACTTTTATTTGTGTGGCCGTGTGATGCCTTGGTGGTCAGGGGGCATTCGTCGTCGACCATTCGTCTTGCTGAGTGTGAGGCTGGGAAGTGTGCGTGTCTGACATGAAACCGCTGTCGACCAGGAGACGACGACCAGGAGCCAGCGACCAGGAGCCAGCGACCAGGAGCCAGCGACCAGGAGCCAGCGACCAGGAGCCAGCGACCAGGAGCCAGCGACCAAGAGCCGACTATTCTTATGCATAGCACCGAGAAACGTACTCTGGTTCAGTGTAGTTTTGTCCAAAAATAAAATTGATAAAAGTTTTTGATGCAATTCGGAGGCAAATGCGATGGGGAAATTTCTTAAAGTTTAATTTAAAAAATAATCTAGTTTCACAGTCGCACACAAACACACTGAGTCGTAAATAGACGTACACAGACGCCACACAACGTACAGAGCTGCACAGGACGCACACACACACACACACACACACACACACACACACACACACACAGGCCTGGTGTTTTTCCTGGCTTTCAGCACTAAGTTGCATAAATAAACTCCAACACGCTTTTGCTGCCTCTCGTATAACCTAATCAGACACAATACTTTTACTCCCTCGCGACTAACATGAATTAAAATTCCATTAAGGCGAGCATGTGTGCGCGCGCTGACACACACACACACACACACACACAGGTAACTACAACTAGGTAACTAGGTAAATACACACACACACACACACACATTCACTCACACACACACACACACACACACACACACACACACACACACACACACACACACACACACACACACACACACACACACACACAATGCTCTCAGAACATTATATTCAACCTATGTAAGGCCAACACTTAAGTATGCAGCCACTGCCTGGAGTCCTCACATAAAAAAAAACACACAATAAAACTAGAGAAAGTTGAGAAGTATGTGACAAGACTGTCCCCGGGACCAAGGAGACCCACTTACACAGTACAACTCAACTTCACCCTGTTGGAGGAACGAAGAAACAGGAGAAATATGATAACAGTGTATAAAATATTGAAGGGAGTCGATAGAGAGGACAAAGAGGCCATGTTAACAATGAATAAAAATGAAAGGAGCAGAGGACACGGGCAGAGGACACGGACGGAGGCCAGGAACGCACATGAGTGCATCAAGGAACACATAGTTCTTCCGTCAAAGATATGCCAGGTAGTGAAATAGGCTTCAAGTACGACGAGGACTCAAGTAATCGCATTCACTAACAAAGGAAGGCTGGAGGGAAGGGGACGATGGGGGTGGTGGTGGTGATTTGAAGAGGCGGAGGCTAGAGAGCTAATGCTCGACTCCTTGCAAGAAAAACTAGGGAAATATACACATACTCCTAGCACCTTAATGCGAGACTCTCAAGATTGTGCTCCTTAAATTTCTGCCGTAAATTTCTGGCAACATTTTCTCTCTCCCCCCCCCCCCCCATCGTGGGAGAGCGGCAGGACATCAAGCATTTTCTTGCTCGGCGTCCATCAAGCTGTGTGGGGGAGAGTGGTAGAGTGTGGGGGGGGGGGAGGGAAGGTAGTGAAAGATGTGCGGGGTGAGAGTGTGAGCGTTCTGAGGCTTGCGAGTGAGAGGAAGTGTACTCATCTAGTTGTGCTTGCGGGGCTTGAGCTCTGGCTCTTTGGTCGCCTGCACAGTTTTAAATGTAGATATGATAGAGCCCAGTAGGCTCAGGAATCTGTACACCAGTTGATTGACGGTTGAGAGGCGGGACCAAACAACCAAAGCTCAACCATAGCAAGCACAAATAGGTGAGCACACACACCCACACACACACACACACACCCACACACACACACACACACACACACACACACACACACACACACACACACACACACACAGATCTCCCAGAGGGTATAGATTCGTTCCTCTCAATGTTTGCCGACGATGCAAAAATTATGAGGAGGATTGAAACAGAGGATGATAGTAGGAGGCTACAAGATGACCTGGATAGACTGAGTGAATGGTCCAACAAATGGCTGTTGAAGTTCAACCCGAGTAAATGCAAAGTAATGAAACTAGGCAGTGGAAACAGGAGGCCAGGCACAGGATACAGAATAGGAGATGAAGTACTTAATGAAACAGACAGAGAGAAAGATCTAGGAGTTGATATCACACCAAACCTGTCTCCTGAAGCCCACATAAAGAGAATAACGTCTGCGGCATATGCGAGGCTGGCTAACATCAGAACGGCGTTCAGGAACCTGTGTAAGGAATCATTCAGAATCTTGTACACCACATATGTAAGACCAATCCTGGAGTATGCGGCCCCAGCATGGAGCCCGTACCTTGTCAAGCACAAGACGAAGCTGGAAAAAGTCCAAAGGTATGCTACTAGACTAGTCCCAGAACTAAGAGGCATGAGTTATGAGGAAAGGCTGCGGGAAATGCACCTCACGACACTGGAAGACAGAAGAGTAAGGGGGGACATGATCACAACCTACAAAATCCTCAGGGGAATCGACCGGGTAAACAAGGATGAACTATTCAACACTGGTGGGACGCGAACAAGGGGACCCAGGTGGAAGCTGAGTACCCAAATGAGCCACAGAGACGTTAGAAAGAACTTTTTCAGTGTCAGAGTAGTTAGTAAATGGAATGCATTAGGAAGTGATGTGGTGGAGGCTGACTCCATACACAGTTTCAAATGTAGATATGATAGAGCCCAATAGGCTCAGGAATCTGTACACCAGTTGATTGACGGTTGAGAGGCGGGACCAAAGAGCCAGAGCTCAACCCCCGCAAGCACAATTAGGTGAGTACAATTAGGTGAGTACACACACACACACACACACACACACAGACCATCTCGAATATTAATAACTCGTCTACCAACGTGTACGTAATCCCAAGAGCAATACCAGCTGGCCTGCGCATCATAAGGTGAAGGATATTAACGAGCCTAATATATATATATATATATATATATATATATATATATATATATATATATATATATATATATATGGTGCAAGACCTGGAAGGTCTGGCGTGAGAATATCATGAAGTTAATATTCCAGTAGGAATGGAATAAGACTTGCCTGGAATGAATACTTAAACGAGTATAGGAACGATGGTTTGAAGCCTCCGGCAACATGGTGATGGTAGCAAGGGTGTTTGTGTGTGTTACAATGACTATCATTATACATTAATAAGAGGCATGTCAAGAAAGACTTCGGCATCAACCGTAATATTCTTACAATGAGTAAGTAATTATGGGGAATATAGTGTGGGGGGAGGGATGACCTTCTGAATGATGGTACGAGTTGTTATCCAATCATCAATCGTGATTCTTTATCAGGCAAATGCGTGTATGCGTGTGTGTGTATGTGTGTTTTTAGTTGTCCTTGCGGGGGGGGGGGTTGAGCTTTGGCTCTCTGGTCCCGCCTCTCAACCGTCAATCAACAGGTGTACAGGTTCCTGGGCTTATTGGGCTCTATCTGAGTGTGTGTGTGTGTGTGTGTGTGTGTGTGTGTGTGTGTGTGTGTGTGTGTGTGTGTGTGTGTGTGTGTGTGTGTGTGTGTGTGCTTTGCGGCTAAATTAAATTTCTTGCAATTTCTAATATCTGAACTGTAAATTGGTGTGGCGATTTACGATAATAACGTCTAGGACACAGTCAGTTTTTTTCCTTTTTTTATATATATATAAATTAACTGTGACACCTGAAATGCCCAAGAGAGAGAGAGGCATTAGTTCGACGTTGTATCAACGTTTATGGCGTCGATTAGGCAACGAACTAGCGTTAATCTTGGATAGTGTGCCCCCCCCCCAGCGTGGATAGTTCTTCGACTCATTCCTGTCACCCTCATTTCCTCACTCCTGTCACCCTCATTCCCTCACCCTAATGTTAACACTTACATCATCAACGTAATTCCCCTCGTTACTGTTACTGTCAAACCGAGAGGCAAACCACTCGGCCAATCAGGTTAAGCACCGATGCGTTTGGCCAGTAACTGGATTGGGAATAACTACATAGACAGACCCTTGTTCCGTCGGGTTAAGTATGTACGTGGTCTGGCCTGTGAGTGTACGGGTGACAAGAGGCCTATAGTGGCTTCCGAACCGCGACAAACCTTATGGGCTTCCAGTCCCGGAATAGGCAGTTAAACGGTTAACTCTACCGAGAGAAACAAGAGCTGCTAGTTTAGCAATTAATATAACTCTTCACCCCCCAAAACCCTCCAGATTACACCCCCCCCCTCAGATGTAAAATACTGAATACAAAGCCCTGTTAGCACAACCCGTCCTCTTAAAAATAACGTCGCTTTTGGTTCGTATGCGCGCTATGGCCAAATTTGGACGTAATTCAAATGAAATCGACTCACAAAAGTGACGTACTGTCCCGTTTTCTGCTTGAGTCGTCCAGCTTACTCGGTAAGGTTAGAAGAGGAAACTTTCAATTAACGTTTTTCATAACGTTTTGAAACTTTAAGAGAATTTTCTGCCCACCTAACCTATCAGAGGACCCTCAACTTACTGTTGTTGAAAAAAAAAATCCAAAATTTATTTTCATTTTTTTTACATTTTCAAATTACGTCCACTTTCGGCCATACGGGTAAACGGCCAAAAGCGACGTTATTTTCAAGAAGACAGGTTGATTCTCGGGTGCTGCCTGAGGGTGGTGTAGTGTAGATGGTGTAATTGTGCCTCTGTCGGCCACAGCCCAAGAACACAGCCCACCACAGGGAGGCTGTAAAGCCACTGTCTCATCCAGCAACTCATCCCCTGAATGAGGTTCTCAGATTTTCCAACAATGAAAGTGGAGCGTTGATTACTTCCGTCAAACACATGTTCACCCACGACTCTTTATTAATAACAATATGTTAAAAACCATCATTATTGCCCTTGTGTCTCATCATTATTATTATTATTCTGTTATTATATAATATTATCACTGCTCAAGGTATATTTTATGAATACAAATGTGCTTTTTTTCCATGATATATTTATTTACGAAATCTTTGTCATATTTCTACAGTGATTTGTGTCTTTATACAGAGGTACAAGGTGTGAGAGAAGGTGTTGTTGTTGTTGACCTTCCCGGTGTTGCAGGTGTTGTTGTTGACCTTCCTGGTGTTGTAGGTGTTGTTGTTGACCTTTCCGGTGTTGTAGGTGTTGTTGTGGACCTTCCTGGTGTTGTTGTTGTTGACCTTCCCGGTGTTGTAGGTGTTGTTGTGGACCTTCCCTGTGTTGTCGGTGTTGTTGTGGACCTTCCTGGTGTTGTAGGTGTTGTTGTGGACCTTCCCTGTGTTGTAGGTGTTGTTGTTGACCTTCCAGGTGTTGTAGGTGTTGTTGTTGACCTTCCTGGTGTTGCAGGTGTTGTTGTGGACCTTCCTGGTGTTGTAGGTGTTGTTGTTGACCTTCCCTGTGTTGTAGGTGTTGGTGTGGACCTTCCTGGTGTTGTTGTTGTGGACCTTCCTGGTGTTGCAGGTGTTGTTGTGGACCTTCCCAGTGTTGTAGGTGTTGTTGTTGACCTTCCCTGTGTTGTAGGTGTTGTTGTGGACCTTCCCGGTGTTGTAGGTGTTGTTGTGGACCTTCCTGGTGTTGTTGTTGTTGACCTTCCCGGTGTTGTAGGTGTTGTTGTGGACCTTCCCTGTGTTGTCGGTGTTGTTGTGGACCTTCCAGGTGTTGCAGGTGTTGTTGTGGACCTTCCCAGTGTTGTAGGTGTTGTTGTTGACCTTCCCTGTGTTGTAGGTGTTGTTGTGGACCTTCCCGGTGTTGCAGGTGTTGTTGTTGACCTTCCCAGTGTTGTAGGTGTTGTTGTTGACCTTCCCTGTGTTGTAGGTGTTGGTGTGGACCTTCCTGGTGTTGTTGTTGTGGACCTTCCTGGTGTTGCAGGTGTTGTTGTGGACCTTCCCAGTGTTGTAGGTGTTGTTGTTGACCTTCCCTGTGTTGTAGGTGTTGGTGTGGACCTTCCTGGTGTTGTTATTGTTGACCTTCCCGGTGTTGCAGGTGTTGTTGTTGACCTTCCAGGTGTTGTAGGTGTTGTTGTTGACCTTCCTGGTGTTGTAGGTGTTGTTGTGGACCTTCCCGGTGTTGTAGGTGTTGTTGTGGACCTTCCCAGTGTTGTCGGTGTTGTTGTGGACCTTCCTGGTGTTGTAGGTGTTGTTGTGGACCTTCCCGGTGTTGTAGGTGTTGTTGTGGACCTTCCCGGTGTTGTAGGTGTTGTTGTGGACCTTCCCTGTGTTGTAGGTGTTGTTGTAGACCTTCCCGCTGTTGTAGGTGTTTTTGTTGACCTTCCCGGTGTTGTAGGTGTTGTTGTGGACCTTCCTGGTGTTGTAGGTGTTGTTGTGGACCTTCCCGGTGTTGTAGGTGTTGTTGTTGACCTTCCCGGTGTTGTAGGTGTTGTTGTGGACCTTCCCGCTGTTGTAGGTGTTTTTGTTGATCTTCCCGGTGTTGTAGGTGTTGTTGTGGACCTTCCTGGTGTTGTAGGTGTTGTTGTGGACCTTCCCGGTGTTGTAGGTGTTGTTGTTGACCTTCCCGGTGTTGTAGGTGTTGTTGTTGTTGACCTTCCCGGTGTTGTAGGTGTTGTTGTTGTTGACCTTCCCGGTGTTGTAGGTGTTGTTGTGGACCTTCCCTGTGTTGTAGGTGTTGTTGTAGACCTTCCCGGTGTTGTTGTGGACCTTCCTGGTGTTGTAGGTGTTTTTGTTGACCTTCCCTGTGTTGTAGGTGTTGTTGTTGTTGACCTTCCTGGTGTTGTAGGTGTTGTTGTGGACCTTCCCGGTGTTGTAGGTGTTGTTGTGGACCTTCCCGGTGTTGTAGGTGTTGTTGTTGTTGACCTTCCTGGTGTTCTAGGTGTTGTTGTGGACCTTCCCGGTGTTGTAGGTGTTGTTGTAGACCTTCCCGGTGTTGTAGGTGTTGTTGTGGACCTTCCCGGTGTTGTAGGTGTTGTTGTTGTTGACCTTCCTGGTGTTGTAGGTGTTGTTGTGGACCTTCCCGGTGTTGTAGGTGTTGTTGTGGACCTTCCCGGTGTTGTAGGTGTTGTTGTGGACCTTCCCGGTGTTGTAGGTGTTGTTGTGGACCTTCCCAGTGTTGTAGGTGTTGTTGTTGACCTTCCTGGTGTTGTAGGTGTTGTTGTGGACCTTCCCGGTGTTGTAGGTATTGTTGTTGACCTTCCCGGTGTTGTAGGTGTTGTTGTGGACCTTCCCGGTGTTGCAGGTGTTGTTGTGGACCTTCCCAGTGTTGTAGGTGTTGTTGTGGACCTTCCCTGTGTTGTAGGTGTTGTTGTGGACCTTCCTGGTGTTGTAGGTGTTGTTGTGGACCTTCCCTATGTTGTAGGTGTTGTTGTTGACCTTCCCGGTGTTGTAGGTGTTGTTGTGGACCTTCCCAGTGTTGTAGGTGTTGTTGTTGACCTTCCCAGTGTTGTAGGTGTTGTTGTGGACCTTCCCAGTGTTGTAGGTGTTGTTGTGGACCTTCCCAGTGTTGTAGGTGTTGTTGTGGACCTTCCCAGTGTTGTAGGTGTTGTTGTTGACCTTCCCAGTGTTGTAGGTGTTGTTGTGGACCTTCCCAGTGTTGTAGGTGTTGTTGTGGACCTTCCCAGTGTTGTAGGTGTTGTTGTGGACCTTCCCAGTGTTGTAGGTGTTGTTGTGGACCTTCCCAGTGTTGTTGTGGACCTTCCCAGTGTTGTTGTGGACCTTCCCAGTGTTGTAGGTGTTGTGGGTCGTCCGGACACAACCACAACCCTGCTCCATCGGGCACTATACGGCTCATTTCATAAAATTACCACAAAGTGACTTTAATTATCTGATAGTAGAAGAGTTAGCTTTGATGTGGTTAATTAAGCTGTGAATACTTTATGTCGTTCAAGTAAAATGAAAAGCCTCTAATTATATTTACTTCTTTAAAATTCTGATTAATAATTCAATTCATCTTTGGGAAAATAAGATGGAGAGAGAGAGAGAGAGAGAGAGAGAGAGAGAGAGAGAGAGAGAGAGAGAGAGAGAGAGAGAGAGAGAGAGAGAGAGAGAGAGAGAGAGAGCAGAGGGCTCTCTTCGGCACAGAATATAATCGTTACCTGCTGGTTAAACTCAAGGATACCACCAATATGGAGTAATTTACTTGTTAAGACCCACCTTAGAGACAGAGGTAATGCTCACTAAGTATCCCCACTCTCTCTCTCTCTCTCTCTCTCTCTCTCTCTCTCTCTCTCTCTCTCTCTCTCTCTCTCTCTATCGTGTCATCGGGTTTCCATTTACCAGTTTAATTATTGTGATATTTTTTCTAAAATATTAATTAGTTTTGACCTTGATTACATACTACTGGAAAATACCTTCAATATTTTGTAATGTGAGTTTTATATATGAAGGAGACTCGTGTGAAAGTAAACTTGGGACAAATGAGAGGTATCAGGTGGATTGGAAGCCCTTCCGGTGGAGGGGTGCAGTGGAGTAGTGTGGTGACCTGGTGCCAGATTCATGAAGCAGTTACGCAAGCACTTACGAACCTGTACATCTTTTCTCAATCTTTGGCGACTTTGTTTACAATTATTAAACAGTTAATGAGCTCCGAAGCACCAGGAGGCTGTTTATAACAATAACAACAGTTGATTGGGAAATTTTCATGCTTGTAAACTGTTTAATAAATGTAACCAAAGCCGTCAAAGATTGAGGAAAGGTGTACACGTTCGTAAGTACTTGCGTAACTGCTTCGTGAATCTGGCCCTTGCACCGGGAGATGGTGACGAGACTAGTACTTGGATGGCTGCGAACGAACGTACATGTGTGTGTGTGTGTGTGCATGCATGTGTGTGTGTGTATGTACATACATGTGTGTGTGTGTGTGTGTATGCGACCAGTTCCATACAAAGCCTTATGCAAATGTATCCCGCAATACTGTCGTGAATATAGACGGTCGGGCGACTCCCTACACCGTCCTACTGACAGGACCACGATGCCCTGCCGGCTGCTGCGTCGCCAAATCTGCATGTAAACAGTAAACAGCTTCACCGGGTAGACAGTTTCTCCAAGGCTGAATTATGGAGGAGTATAGGCAGACTCTACCAAGTCTAGCTCAATAGATACCTTTAGTACGTCTCGCAGAGTCTACAGATTCGCAAAGTCTAACTTAATAAGCAGACCGATTCACTAAATCTGACTCAGGAATAATCTGGCTTCTAAAAGTCTGATTACGGGAGTAAAGAGCCTTTACAAAGTAAAGTTAAACTAGTAAACATCTTTACTAAATTTAGCCGAGGGGAAGAACAGAGCTTAATCGTGCATAGCTGACGACCGAGTCAGAGATTCACCAATTACGAGCGAAGCAGTGAATATATTCGCCAAATACAGCTAAAGGAATACAAAGATTCAGAAAGTCTAGTTGGTGGAGTAGACAGCTTAAAAAATGTATGACCGATGGGTTAGACAGCTTCACCAAGCTTTGCTAGGTTCACAGCTTCACCAAGACTGCCTAGGTAAGCTTATAGCTTCGCTAAGCTTTGCTAGGTATAAGTTCACCGCTTCACCAAGACTGGCTAGGTAAGCTTACAGCTTCACTAAGCTTGGCTGATCTGGCCAGGTAGGCCTATAGCCCCGCTCAGTCAAGCTGAAGACTCAGAACTCAACCTGAACTCTGCTACAAACATTAACCTCTAACAAAGTATTAAAAACTTATCACTTTTAAAAGTTCTCTCACAGAAGAAACTATTAACACAACTTGCCTATTTACGCAACTTGACGGACGCCAAACGCGATCACAACACCACGTTAAAGATATTAACAAGTCTTTCTGTATCAAAACAAAAACTTAGAGAAGTTTACGAAATAGTTAAGATCTCTTATAGGGAAGTTCACTTTGGGGAAGTTACGCTTCAGGGAATAATCATGCCATTCTGTATATATTTTCTGAGCATCTGTATGACTGCTTAGTGTGTATGTTCGTCTTAATGGCTCTCATCACAGTATTCAGCACATATACGTGTGCTGGCACGTTCCAGCGAGAGTTTCGATTGTATACCAGAATACATATTGGAGGGAGAGAACTATCAGGGGAACCGTCAAGCCATTACGACTATATAGCACTAGGAAAGGGGGTCAGGATAAGGATTTGGTGGGGTGGGAGGCTAGAAAAGGACGTCCAACCACTTACACGGACGGGGGATTGAACGCCGACCAATATACATACTGGAACGTTCAGGTAGATGTTGTCACTATGTGTTTTACCTCGTAACCTGTTATGCCCTAAAAGCCTAATTTTAAACATTCTAGTTTTCGTTGGTTCATTTTTACTGTAATAAATTGTAAACCTGTTAAGCGACAGGATACACCTGTATGGAATGACAGTTTCAACACCATTAAGTGTTGACTGTCTACACTACACCACGAGGTGTAAACAGACTGGTGTAGCCTTCAGGAATGTAGACAACGAAGCTTCCAGGGCATTATGCACTGCCTGTGTGCTGAGAGAAAAAAAGACGGTTAAAGGAATTTTCATCCATAGCTTCAAGACTGTGATATGAAGCAAGAGAGATTTATTCACTCACGGGAGCCATTGCAGCAGCCGACAGCTGACTAAAAAACGGGGGGACCAGAAGCTTAAGCTCGTCCTAAAAAGCTCATGCATGTGAATATTCCTAGGTGAACGCCCCCGCCCCCCCCTCACACACACACACACACACACACACACACACACACACACACACACACACACACACACACACACACACACACACACACACACACACACACACACACACACGAACAAAAGAGAGTTCGGAACACATCCAAGCGTGACGCCTGGTCTTGTCTTGCATTGCAAAACGAAAGAAGTGGAAAAAACAGCATCATATTGCGCGTGTTGTCTGGAGAGGCTGCCTCAATTGTGCGCCCTCCTCGGAGAAAATTACGCTTTTCTTTAGACTACATCACACGGAGAGAGAGGAGGGGGGGGGAAAGAACGCGAGGAGCAGGAGCAGGGAAGGCAGTGAGGCAGGGAGAAAGCAGTAGGGAAGGGAGTTAAAGAGGAAAGGAAAACGAGAGAGAGAGAGAGAGAGAGAGAGAGAGAGAGAGAGAGAGAGAGAGAGAGAGAGAGAGAGAGAGAGAGAGAGAGAGAGAGAGAGAGAGAGAGAGAGAGAGAGAGAAAGAGAGAGAGAGAGAGAGAGAAAGAGAGAGAGAGAGAGAGAGAGAGAGAGAGAGAGAGAGAGAGAGAGAGAGAGAGAGAGAGAGAGAGAGAGAGAGAGAGAGAGAGAGAGAGAGAGAGAGAGAGAGAGAGATTGACGGGTTGTTTTCCAAGAAAAACAAGCGGGCAAGGCTTACCATGAACTATATGGGAAGGTTAAGCTCTCTGCCTGCGAACACAAGTCAGACGGCGCCTATCTCAATCTATCCATTTTACATATTTTTTTAACGCGAGTCAATTCCCGTGTTTCACCGGCACAGACAGACTCCTAATTATAGACACGTGGTTAAGAAGACTTCCTGGAGGATGAGGGTGAGAGCTCGGGGATGCTGAGCCAACCACCGCCAGAGATCAGCTCTCATGAATGTATAAACAAAGTGGTGTTTGAGAAGGGATCACGCTCTTCAGGCTGCGGCTCACGACTCACTTTAGGGGGGATCGAATTCTGTCACGTTCGTCTGTTCGATTCTGTGTTATTTTTGGACCTGGTGGGTGTAGCAGATGTACAGGTGAGTACTCACTTAGTTGTGCTTGCGGGGGTTGAGTTTTGGCTCTTTGGTCCCGCCTGTCAACCGTCAATCAACTAATATGTGTGTGTGTGTGTGTACTCACCTAATTGTACTCACCTAATTGTGCTTGCGGGGGTTGAGCTTTGGCTCTTTGGTCCCGCCTCTCAACTGTCAATCAACTGGTGTACAGATTCCTGAGCCTACTGGGCTCTATCATATCTACATTTGAAACTGTGTATGGAGTCAGCCTCCACCACATCACTTCCTAGTGCATTCCATTTATTAACTACTCTGACACTGAAAAAATTCTTTCTAACGTCTCTGTGGCTCATCTGGGTACTAAGTTTCCACCTGTGTCCCCTTGTTCGTGTCCCACCCGTGCTGAAGAGTTTGTCTTTGTCCACCCTGTCAATTCCCCTGAGAATTTTGTAGGTGGTTATCATGTCTCCCCTTACTCTTCTGTTTTCCAGGGATGTGAGGTTCAGCTCCTTTAGCCTTTCCTCGTAGCTCAATCCTCTCAGTTCCGGGACGAGCCTGGTGGCATACCGCTGAATCTTCTCTAACTTTGTCTTGTGTTTAACTAGGTATGGACTCCAGGCTGGAGCTGCATACTCCAGGATTGGTCTTACATAAGTGGTATACAGGGTTCTGAAAGATTCCTTACACAAGTTTCTGAAGGCAGTTCTTATGTTGGCCAGTCTAGCATATGCCGCTGATGATATTCTTTTGATGTGGGCCTCTGGGGACAGGTTCGGTGTGATATCAACCCCCAGATCCTTCTCTCTATTTGATTCTTGCAGGATTTCCCCTCCCAGATGATACCTTGTGTTCAGCCTCCTGCTCCCTTCGCCTAATTTCATCACCTTACACTTTCCAGAGTTGAACTTCAGCAGCCATTTTCTAGACCATTCCTCCAGTTTATCCAGGTCATCCTGTAGTCTCTGTCTATCTTCATCCGTCTTGATTCTTCTCATAATTTTTGCATCATCAGCAAACATCGAGAGGAATGAGTCTATACCCTCTGGAAGATCGTTCACATATATTAGAAACAGGATGGGTCCAAGTACTGAGCCCTGTGGGACTCCGCTGGTGACATCTCGCCACTCTGATGTCTTCCCCCTCACCGTTACTCGCTGTTTCCTGTTGCTTAAGTACTCCCTTATCCACTGGAGCACCTTCCCTTTTACTCCTGCCTGTTGCTCCAACTTTTTTAACAGCCTTTTATGGGGTACTGTGTCGAAGGCTTTTTGGCAATGCAGGAAAATGCAGTCGGCCCACCCTTCTCTTTCCTGCCTAATTTTCGTTGCCTGGTCATAAAATTCTATTAAACCTGTGAGGCACGATTTACCATCTCTGAACCCATGTTGGTGGTGCGTTACGAAGTTATTTCCCTCCAGATGCTCTACGAGCCTTTTCCTCACGATCTTCTCTAGCACCTTGCATGGTATACAAGTTAAGGAAACTGGCCTGTAATTCAGTGCCTCTTGCCTGTCACCCTTTTTGTATATTGGGACCACGTTAGCTGTCTTCCAACTTTCTGGTAAGTCTCCTGTTTCCAGTGACCTGTTATACACCATAGAGAGTGGCACACTTAGTGCTTC
This sequence comes from Procambarus clarkii, assembly GCF_040958095.1. Classification (NCBI taxonomy): domain Eukaryota; kingdom Metazoa; phylum Arthropoda; class Malacostraca; order Decapoda; family Cambaridae; genus Procambarus; species Procambarus clarkii. The sequence continues at coordinate 7,618,861 of NC_091189.1, forward strand.
TGCACCTTCCTTTAGTATCCATGGTGAGATTCTATCAGGCCCAACAGCCTTTGTCACATCTAGCTCCAGCAGGCACCTTTTGACCTCATCACTGGTGAGGTCAAATTCCTCCAAGGTTTCCAAGGTTGCCGCCTCCTCATTTAGTGCAGGGGCTTCTCCTTGTTCTATTGTGAAGACCTCCTGGAATCTCTTGTTGAGTTCTTCACACACCTCCTTGTCATTCTCTGTGTATCTGTTCTCCCCTTTCCGCAGCTTCATCACTTGTTCCTTCACTGCTGTTTTCCTCCTGATATGGCTGTGGAGCAGCTTTGGTTGGGTCTTGGCTTTACTCGCGATGTCATTTTCAAACTGTCTCTCTGCTTCCCTCCTCACTCTGATGTACTCATTTCTGGCCCTCTGGTACCTCTCCCTGCTCTCTGGTGTTCTGTTATTTCTGTAGTTTCTCCATGTTCTTTTACTCAGTTGTTTCGCTACCTTACATTCCTGGTTGAACCATGGGTTTTTCTGTTGTTTTTCGTTTTTCTCCTTTTGGACGGGGATAAACCTGTCTGCAGCTTCCTGGCACTTTTGGGTGACAATATCCATCATGACCTGCACATTCTTGTCTCTAAGTTCTGTTTCCCATGGTATTCCCATTAGGAAGTTCCTCATCTCGTCATATTTTCCTCTTCGGTAATTCAGTCTTTTCCCCTCCACTCCCATCCTTGGATAGGTTATCCCTACCTCCACCAAGTACTCAAAGGTCAGTACACTGTGGTCACTCATTCCTATGGGGGCTTCAACTTTGACTTCCCTTATTTCTGACTCATTCAGGGTGAATATTAAGTCGAGTCTAGCTGGTTCATCATTGCCTCTCATTCTTGTGGGTTCCTTGACATGCTGGCTCAGAAAATTCCTTGTTGCCACTTCCAAGAGTTTAGCTCGCCACGTATTTGCACCACCATGTGGGTCCCCATTCTCCCAGTCTATCTTTCCATGGTTGAAATCACCCATGATTAAGAGTCTTGAGCCATTCCTGCAGGCAACTGAAGCTGCTCTCTCTATTATATTAATGGTTGCCATGTTGTTCCTATCAAACTCCTGTCTAGGTCTTCTGTCGTTTAGGGGAGGGTTGTAAATGACTGTCACTATTATCTTAGGTCCACCCATTGTTATAGTTCCTGTTATGTAATCTCTGAATCCGTCACAGCCCGGAATTTCCATCTCATCAAAACTCCAGTCCTTCCTTATCAGCAGGGCCACTCCTCCACCTCCTCTCCCTTCCCTCTCTTTCCTTACTATATAGTAGTCCTTTGGAAACACAGCATCTGTTATGACTCCTGACAATTTTGTTTCTGTTAGTCCTATTACATCAGGGTTTTCTTCTTTCACCCTTTCTGCCAGTTCACTTGCTTTATTGGTAATCCCATCAATGTTTGAGTACATTACCTTGAAGCTCACTTTCTTATATCCAATTTCACCCACACTCCCTACAAGAGTAGGAGGTTGTTCTATGGTCCTTGCTACTTGGGTAGGCTCCTCCTCCTGTGAGGTAGTTGCCAGGGGTTCAGGGGGAGGTGGGGTGGGGGGTGGAGGGCTTAGGTCTTCCTCAGGCCTGCTTGGGTCAGGAAGAAGTCCTGGGGGTGAGGGAGCAGGGATTGCTTGGGGAGAGGGCACGCCCTCCTGCGGTGTAGTTGACAGGGGTTTGGAGGGAGGTGGAGTGGGGGATAGAGGGCTTTGGTCTTGCTCAGGCCTGCTTGGGGCAGGGAGAAGACCAGGGGTTGGGAAAGCAGGGGCTACTTGGGGTAAGGGGAGGGGGAGGATTTGGGTTTCATGATGGGCATTATGCAGGGGCAAGGAAGGGTTTGTGCTGGGGGGTAGAGAGGGCCCTATTGGGTGGTGGACTGGGGTGTTGCATTCCCCCCTGGGGTTCCTGGGTTGCTGGATTGGGGTTCCCCACTCCCCTCTGGGATTGCTGGGTTGGAGGCTGAGGTTCCCTGGCTCTCTTCCCTCTCCTTGCGCCTTTTCCTTGCATCTGCTGCCCTTACTATCTCGTCTCTGGTCATGTCCCTCTGAACATATACCTCTTTGTAGTTCCTTGCATGCCTCAGTTTGTTCTTCCTTACTAGAATGTCCTCTTTGATGTCCTCGCTCTTGAATACTACCTTGATCAATCTTTTTTTGTCTCTGTTGTACTGGCCAATCCGGAAAAACTGTTCTATGTCTCGTTCAGCCCCTTCCATTCCTATCTCCTTTAATATCCCTGCCACTGCAGCTTTGTCTTTAGTCCTCGTTTCCTCCCTTGTGGAGCCCTCTTGTTCCTCGACACCTACCACTACTACAGCTCTTTTCCTTTCCATTAGCTGGCTTGTGCATCTAGCTGCCTCCTGTGAGGTTACTGCTTTCATTACAACATCCTTGACTGTGGACATTGCTCCTGGGCTCTTGAGCATTTCAGCAAAGGTTGGGCCAATTGTAGGGGTCCCTGCCATAGCTACATCTCCAGGCACCTGGGGGTTGGTCCCCTGGGCCAGAGTCTGAGGAGGGCCTGTTTTTAGGCTTTTTATCTCCTCTTGTGCTGCACTTAGTTCTATCTGCAGCTTACATATAGTTTCCCTCAGGTCCTTCAATTCCCCACTGACTTCCTTCCAAGCCTTAGCAATCATCTCCATGAATGACTCGTCCAGTCCCTCTCCTCCAGCTTCATTCTGTTGTCTTACCATCCCGCTTGACCTGTGTGTGTGTGTGTGTGTGTGTGTGTGTGCGTGTGTGTGTGTGTGTGTGTGTGTGTGTGTGTGTGTGTGTACTCACCTATTTGTGTTTGAGGGGGTTGAGCTCTGGCTCTTTGGTCCCGCCTCTCAACTGTCAATCAACTGGTGTACAGATTCCTGAGCCTACTGGGTTTTATCATATCTACATTTGAAACTGTGTATGGAGTCAGCCTCCAATACATCACTGCCTAATGCTTTCCATCTGTTAACTACTCTGACACTGAAAAAGTTCTTTCTAACGTCTCTGTGGCTCATTTGGGTACTAAGTTTCCACCTGGGTCCCGTTGTTCGCGTACCACCCGTGCTAAACAGTTTATCTTTATCTACCCTGTCAATTCCTCTGAGAATTTTATAGGTAGTGATCATGTCTTTCCTAACTCTTCTGTCTTCCAGTGTCATGAGGTTCAGTTCCAGGTATCTTTCCTCATAACTCATTCGTCTTAGCTCTGGCACTAGCCTGGTAGCATATCCCTGAACTTTTTTTAACTTCGGTTTGTGTTTGACTAGATGTGGATTCCACGCTAGAACCGTATATTCCAATATTGGTCTGACATATGAGGTATACAAGGTTCTGAAGGATTCCTTACACAAGTTTCAGAAGGCAGTTATTATGTTTACCAGCCCTGCATATGCCGCTGATATTATCTTTTCTAATTGGGCTTCAGGGGACAGGTCTGGTGTGATTTCAACCCCCAGATCTTTCTCTCGTCCTGACTCCTGAAGGATTTCGTCTCCCCAGATGATACCTTGTGTTTGGCCTTCTCCTCCCTACAGCTACTTTTATCACTTTGCATTTGCTCGAGTTACACTCTAGTAGCCATTTGTTGCACCATTCCAACAGATCATCCTGTAGCCTCTTTCTGTCCTCCTCTGTCTTAATCCTTCTCATAATTTTACCATCATAAGCAAACATTGAGAGGAATGAGTCTAGACCTTCTGGAAGATCATTCAGGTATATCAGAAACAAGATAGGGCCACACACACACAAGATGTGTATGTGTGTGTTTGTACGGGTGGGGTGAAATAGACAGTATTGGGTGTGTGTACAACAACCCATAGTGTGAACACCCATTTACCGTCGTAGACGCATAGCACACTAATGCATAGTCAACACTAATAGGCAAAACAATCCTCAAAACACGCACACATACGCCCAAACACCTATACGCAAAGATATCACAAAACACTTCCATACGCAACCGAACGCAAATTCGCAGGATTATTATCATACAAAAATATATATATCAATTGGAAGAAAATCTTGCAGGTGCAGCATCTGTGCCTCTCAGGTCAGGTCCTCGTGCCTGGCCCCCCAGGGAGCACTCACATGGCCTCACACATCACTGTACATTGCTTTATTGCCTGTTAAATTCCTCTCAACAGTACCAGTGATTTTTGACCAGACCACACACTAGAAATTGAAGGGACGACGACGTTTCGGTCCGTCCTGGACCATTCTCAAGTCGATTGTGCTATTTTTCACTATCATTCTCTCAGTCTTGCGGTTGATGCTTCCCCTCATCTCTCCCTTAACCGCCCTTCCCTAGTCCTCATCCCCTAGATCTTTCCCTCCTTTTGCCCCTAAGAAACCTTGAAATAACTGTATGTTTCTCTCAGAGTGTCGTGAGGCTGAATATCACTTCCAAGACACATGATTTTTGTATATGTAATATCGAGGCCTATACCTGGCTCACACCAGGGCGCCTGACAGCTAGGTGGACAGCGCTTCGGATTCGTATTCCCGAGGTTCCGGGTTCGATCCCCGGTGGAGGCGGAGACATATGGGCAAAATGTTTCTTTCACCCTGATGCCCCTGTTATCTAGCAGTAAATCGGTACCTGGGAGTTAGACAGCTGCTACGGACTGCTTCCTGGGGGGTTATGTAACAAAAAGGTGGCCTGGTCGAGGACCGGGCCGCGGGGACGCTAAGCCCCGAAATCATCTCAAGATAACACCGCTGGCTCGCTTACACACTGACCAGTTTCCAGCTTACAGTGTCATACTGTCATGCATTCAGTGGGAGGACATGTTAGACGCATACTCTTCCTTTCTCTGGTTTCCTATCCTGCTCATTCCCTCTCACTTTGCCTCCCTCTCACCCTTCTTATTCACTTTTCATTTCCCTAATTCTCCTTATCCCTCCCTCTCACCTCTTCTCATTCCTCCCCCCCCCCTACATCTTCCTCGCGATAAAATCCTTAACTTTCTTAAGCCAGACTTTAAGGCACGGGACGGAGCTTTTCAACACACCAACTTAATATTACAGGAAACAAAGTGTAAAAGTCCTTCCTCCTATGTTGAGCCGGGATAATATTGTCGATTATTTTGCTGGTTCAATATTTCACTAAACAACATAAGTACGTTTTAATGACTGTGTATCGAACAACGTAAATTTGTTCTGGTGTTGCACGATATCCATGCAAGTTACATCTGATTATTACAGTGATACAAATTCATTTCAAAGAATGTATATAAGCGAAAAAAAAATTAATATTCTAATTATTTTCAGCTATACTGAATCAAAATAGTGATCGAATCATGTGGTATTGTCACGTGTTGGTGTTCACGTGTTGGTGTTCACGTGTTGGTGTTCTCGTGTTGGTGTTCACGTGCTGGTGTTCACGTGCTGGTGTTCACGTGCTGGTGTTCTCGTGTTGGTGTTCACGTGTTGGTGTTCACGTGTTGGTGTTCTCGTGTTGGTGTTCTCGTGTTGGTGTTCACGTGCTGGTGTTCACGTGCTGGTGTTCACGTGCTGGTGTTCTCGTGTTGGTGTTCACGTGTTGGTGTTCACGTGTTGGTGTTCACGTGTTGGTGTTCTCGTGTTGGTGTTCACGTGTTGGTGTTCACGTGTTGGTGTTCACGTGTTGGTGTTCACGTGTTGGTGTTCACGTGTTGGTGTTCACGTGTTGGTGTTCACGTGTTGGTGTTCACGTGTTGGTGTTCACGTGTTGGTGTTCACGTGCTGGTGTTCACGTGTTGGTGTTCACGTGTTGGTGTTCACGTGTTGGTGTTCACGTGTTGGTGTTCACGTGCTGGTGTTCACGTGTTGGTGTTCGCGTGTTGGTGTTCTCGTGTTGGTGTTCACGTGTTGGTGTTCACGTGTTGGTGTTCACGTGTTGGTGTTCACGTGTTGGTGTTCAACGAGGTAGTGTAGGAACGGAGAGAGAGAGAGAGAGAGAGAGAGAGAGAAAGAGAGAGGGAGAGAGAGAGAGAGAGAGAGAGAGAGAGAGAGAGAGAGAGAGAGAGAGAGAGAGAGAGAGAGAGAGAGAGAGAGAGAGAGAGAGAGAGAGAGAGAGAGAGAGAGAGAAAGTTTATTCACAAACAACTATACACCAGAAGTGAAAGTCCAAAGAAAGCTATCTACGCGAGTTCTGTTGTGGGAGAGGGAGCAGGACTGCTCAGCTGGAGATAGACAAATGTGAGGGCAGACGAGTCGTGCACCGACACATGGAACAGGAGGTTGGGGACGCAGCTGGGGAGATGGAAGGGGGGGGGGTGAGAGGAGCCGAGTCAGGGGAGATGGTACTATAGCAGTTAAGAGGAGCAGATGGAAGAGGTGAGCAGAGGAGCAGACCTCTTGGGAGAGAACTGGAGGCTATACCTGGTTATACCACAGACCCGTCACATCGTCACCAGACCCGTCACACCGTCACCAGACTCGTCACACCGTCACCAGACCCGTCACATCGTCACCAGGCCCGTCACACCGTCACTAGGTCCGTCACACCGTCACCAGACCCGTCATACCGTCACCAGGCCCGTCACACCGTCACCAGGCCCGTCACACCGTCACCAGGCCCGTCACATCGTCACCAGACCCGTCACACCGTCACCAGACCCGTCACATCGTCACCAGACCCGTCACATCGTCACCAGGCCCGTCACACCGTCACCAGACCCGTCACATCGTCACCAGGCCCGTCACATCGTCACTGGTATTCACTGTCACGTAATATATTCACCTGAGTCCGCAAAACATTATAGTATTTGCATCTGGAAGGTAATATGACAGTGATGCCTGGCACTGCATGAGAGGTTAATGGTTGTGGTGATGGTGATGGTGGTGGTGGTGGTGAGGTGATGGTGGTTGTGGTGGGGGTTGTTATGATGATTGTGGTGGGGGTTGTAATGGTTGTGGTACCGTTGTTGAGGCAGCAGTGAGGCACTAGTGTGGGAACTACTGTTGGCACTATCAGTGGCAGCACTGTCAGAGATTTGCTTGTGGTACATTTGGTAGCACTGGTAATGTACTGTTGGTGGCACTGCTACAGGTCCTCTTAATGGCAATATTGCTGGTACTGATTGTGACAATTGATGAACTGATTGTAACATAATTACTCGACTGATTGTGACATAACTACTGAACCGACGGTGGATCTGTTCATTTCACCAATGGCGGCACAGTTGATGAGGCTTAAAATGACACGATTAATTTGATTGGTAATTGCAGTTATCGCACAACCCGTCCTCATCAACGCTAGTCAAATGCTCATTAATCCACTCGTCGACCGCCTCCGGACGTATGAACTGAAATCACTTCACGCGACCGACCATATCAGGAGGCCTGGTCGACGACCGGGCCGCGGGGACGCTAAGCCCCGGAAGCACCTCAAGGCAACCCTTCCTCAGAATACATTCGTCCAAGCTGGAGACGACCTCAAAGACGCATTTGAAAATGTTTTTACTTTGAAACCGAAAACCATTTTTTCTCTCGAGAAAAAAACAAGAGTTCAGATTCAGATTCAGATGTTTATTCAGGTAAGGTATATACATACAAGTGATGTTACATTAATGGATTGATATATAGATAGAGCTAGTACATACAATGCCTAAAGCCACTATTACGCAATGCGTTTCGGGCAAGAAAAACATTAATATCTAGAACTTAATACTAATTGAGCATAAAGAATAAAAAGTGTTGAGAACAAATACAAATAAAGATAAAAAAAAAGGGGGAACATGACTGAAAAAGCAGCACAAATACAATAGGTTGACAAACAGTGTTTATTAAAAAAAAAGAAAATAACGGACATGGGTTGACAATAGAGGAGTGAGGTGGGTTACAGGGAATTTATTAGGTAGTGTTTAGTTTTTATCTTAAACTGGTTGAGAGAGGTACTGTCTTTAACATGGTTGGGAAGGTCATTCCACATTCTGGGCCCCTTGATTTGTAGAGCATTTCTGGTTTGATTAAGTCGTACTCTAGGAATATCAAAACTGTATTTATTTCTGGTGTGGTGCTCATGGGTTCTGTTACAACCTTCTATGAAGCTTTTGAGATCAGGATTGGCATTACAATTTAGCGTTTTGTATATGTATAGTACACATGAGAGAATGTGCAGTGACTTAATGTCTAACATATTCAGGGATTTGAATAGGGGTACCGAGTGATGTCTGGGGCCAGAATTGGATATTGTCCTAATAGCAGCTTTGTGTTGAGTAATTAGAGGACGTAAATGATTTTGGGTAGTAGAGCCCCAAGCACAAATACCATAGTTGAGATATGGATAGATAAGGGAGTAATAGAGAGTCACCAGGGCAGGGCGTGGTACATAATATCTGATCTTAGAAAGAATGCCCCCAGTTTTTGAAACTTTTTTAGATATGTTTAGAATGTGTCCCTGGAAATTCAGCTTGTGGTCAATGAGAATGCCAAGGAATTTGCCATCTAATTTGTTACAAATTTGGGTATTGTTTATTTTGAGATTTATTTGATTAGAGGATTTATTGCCAAACAGAATATAGAAAGTTTTGTCAATGTTAAGGGTGAGTTTGTTGGCAGTTAGCCACAGATGGACTTTATTTAGCTCAGTATTTACTGTGGCATTTAGAGCAAGGGGATCAGGACTGGAGTAAATGAAGGTTGTGTCGTCAGCAAATAGGATTGGTTTGAGGTGTTGGGAGGCATTTGGAAGGTCATTAATGTAGATGAGAAAGAGGAGAGGGCCAAGTATGCTGCCCTGGGGAACACCAATGTTGATGGGTAGGGTGGGAGAAATTGTATTATTCACAGAAACACATTGGAGCCTGTCAGTAAGGTAGGATTTGATAAGGTAGTTAGTACAGTTAAATGTATGATAGGTTAGGTGTTGCTGTTCCGTTGGCAATTATTTTATATTTGCGATACCCCGGTGAAGCCTTAAATGAGGTGGGATTCGAACACGGGAAGAGATCGACGACTAACGCATTGATTTACGTCACGGAGGTCGTAGCTGAGATTTATTTGTTGGTATCCGGCAGTCATAATTCATTCAGGGTTATTCACACTGAAGAAGGTCAGCTAAGATCGAGTGACGCAACTCTCACAGTCTAAATCACTCTGATTCAGTTGAAGTTCCTCAAAGATTCATTCTGGGGTCAGTTTGAATCTGAGTTATTCACACTCGGTTAAGACCTGAGATCAAATTAGGATTCATCAGATCCAGTGAGATCGCCGAGATCCAATTTAGATCACTTAGATCCAATTGAGATCACAGAGATCCAAATGAGATCACTCAGATCCAAACTGGGCTCACTCAGGTTCATTCACGTTTAATTAGAATCGACCGAGGGGCTTCAAGGCCTCTCGATTCGCTGAGGACGGCTTCACTCACACAGGTCCATTGAAGGCTGCTTCACCTCAAGGTTATTTCACTGAAAAGGTACTTCATTTTGCAGGGTTCACTCAAAGTTGCTTCACTCAAAGTTGCTCCATTCAAAGTTGCTTCACTCAAAGTTGCTTCACTCAAAGTTGCTTCACTCAAAGTTGCTTCACTCAAAGTTGCTTCATTCAAAGTTGTTTCATTCAAAGTTGCTTCACTCAAAGTTGCTTCACTCAAAGTTGTTTCATTCAAAGTTGCTTCACTCAAAGTTGCTTCACTCAAAGTTGCTTCATTCAAAGTTGCTTCACTCAAAGTTGCTTCACTCAAAGTTGCTTCACTCAAAGTTGTTTCATTCAAAGTTGCTTCACTCAAAGTTGCTTCACTCAAAGTTGCTTCATTCAAAGTTGCTTCACTCAAAGTTGCTTCACTCAAAGTTGCTTCACTCAAAGTTGCTTCACTCAAAGTTGCTTCACTCAAAGTTGCTTCATTCAAAGTTGCTTCACTCAAAGTTGCTTCACTCAAAGTTGCTTCACTCAAAGTTGCTTCACTCAAAGTTGCTTCACTCAAAGTTGCTTCACTCAAAGTTGCTTCACTCAAAGTTGCTTCACTCAAAGTTGTTTCATTCAAAGTTGCTTCACTCAAAGTTGCTTCACTCAAAGTTGCTTCATTCAAAGTTGCTTCACTCAAAGTTACTTCACTCAAAGTTGCTTCACTCAAAGTTGCTTCACTCAAAGTTGTTTCATTCAAAGTTGCTTCACAAAAACTTGTGTGACATCAGCCAAAGGCAATTATCTGGTTTTCATTGCGGTTCACATATAGGTGAGTCGGAGAGTTAACCGAACACATCGCCCTCATGGGGGTTACTGGAGCCTTAACCGAACACATCGCCCTCATGGGGGTTACTAGAGCCTTAACCGAACACATCGCCCTCATGGGGGTTACTGGAGCCTTAACCGAACACATCGCCCTCATGGGGGTTCCTAGAGCCTTAACCGAACACATCGCCCTCATGGGGGTTACTAGAGCCTTAACCGAACACATCACCCACATGGGGGTTACTAGAGCCTTAACCGAACACATCGCCCTCATGGGGGTTACTAGAGCCTTAACCGAACACATCACTCACATGGGGGTTACTAGAGCCTTAACCGAACACATCGCCCTCATGGGGGTTACTAGAGCCTTAACCGAACACATCACCCACATGGGGGTTACTAGAGCCTTAACCGAACACATCGCCCTCATGGGGGTTACTAGAGCCTTAACCGAACACATCACCCACATGGAGGTTAACGAGATATTTTGAACTTAGTCCGGATGACTTAGGTAACTTAGATGTACACGAAGCCACTTATAATTCCTGGGGACTCCTTCAGGTTTACTTTAGGATTAATTAAAAATTACCTAGAGTACCACTTGGGGTTATCCTCGGAATCCTTGGATTCACGTCACTCAGGTTTACTTTCTGTAAGTTGCGTTCTCTTCTGAGAGTCCTTAGTTTACTTTGAGTCTCTTTAAGAGTCCCCCTAGAAGTGGTATGGGCTTAAGTGCCATATAAAAAGTCACTCTGGTTTCTTTGAAACCAACTTCCAGGACAAATCGAGGTTGCTTGCAATGTTATCGCTTACAACGAGAACATTTCGGTTTCCCTTAGGCTAAATAGAATCAATTTTAAGAGCATTAGGAATCACTTTAGATCGCCTGAAGTCATTAAGGCTCCATCCTGAGACACTCAGAACCAGTTTAGGGCGGGATCTCTTTCTCGTTGCTCTCATCTTATGTTGATTGTCAGGATTATTGACGAGTCTCTTGGCTGAGTCTCTGTTTGTATGTGTCTGTGCCTCTGATTGTATGTGTTTGTATCTCTGATTGTATGTGTCTGTATTTGGTTGTCTCTGTGTGTGTCTGTGATTGACTGTCTCTGACTGTATGTGTCTGTATTTGGTTGTGTCTGTGTGTGTGTGTGTCCGTGATTGGATGTGTCTCTGATTGCATGTGGCGGTGCTTGGCTGTGTCTTTAATGGTTTATATGAGTGGTTGTGTCTGTGTGTGGTTGTGTCTGTGAGTAGTTGTGTCTGTGAGTGGTTGTGTCTGTGAGTGGTTGTGGTTGTTTAGTCCACTCCCAGGTATGTTTCACTACTCATTACAGGGAGGAACTTTCCCTTCACTATGCACCGTCCCTTTGGCATCACCTGTTGCCTTTTTCGTCACCTTACGCTTGTTGGAAGTGAAATCCAGAGGAAATTTCTCATTAGTCATTAGTCATGAGTCAACTTATTAGTCATGTTGGAGACGTTTACAATCCTCATCTCTGTCAACTCTTTTCATTCATTTTGTTTCGTCTGTAAACATCGACGTGTGTGTGTGTGTGTTTACCATTTGTATTTAATATTTGTATCTGCAGAATCGAGCTATTGGTTCTTGGACCTTGCTTTTCTAACCAATTTATTTTCTCTCTATTATGTCTACTACACATATTTCTCTCTAACATACTCATACACACACACACATACCCAGGAAGCAGCCCGTGGCAGCTGTCTAACTCCCAGGTACCTATTTACTGCTAGGTAACAGACGCATCAGGGTTAAGGAAACTCTGTCCATCTGTCTCCGCCAGGTGCGGGGATCGAATCACGGTCCCTAGGTCCACGAGACTAGAGCGCTGTCCACTCGGCCATCCAGCCCCAACGTGTGTGTGTGTGTGTGTGTGTGTGTGTGTGTGTGTGTGTGTGTGTGTGTGTGTGTGTGTGTGTGTGTGTGTGTGTGTGTATATATATGTGTGTGTGTGTGTGTTTTGGTACTTTTTTGGTACTTGGTATATCGAACTCTAACTATTGTCCTGATTGCTAGCTGTTGGTCGTCTAATGTAGTATATCCCGTCATGTCTCCTATTTACTCTCGTTTAGTTGGTAATCATACCAGACGTTTACAACCAATTTAACCCCCACCTTTTCAACCCTGTCAATTAATCTAGGCATTTTTCATGTCTCAATCATGTCTCCTTACGCTCTTCCTCTTCTCTCTTCTTGGCCCAGTTCCACCAATCACTCCACGCAGCCCCACTCCACACAGTTCCAGTCATGCCTCGTTGGCACACTTCAACTCCGTCTCAAAAGTTTCCTTATGTACTGCATGACGTGAAAATCCTTCGCCAGCAATATCTGAAGCATCACAATATCAAACCGTCAGCATTATAAGGTACTTTAATGGTATTTTAATGGTTAATGGTCTTTTTAGGTAAACGTAAAACTTGCTAGACAAACAAAGGGAGACATGCCGAGGCAACAGAGTTCTTGGAGGCAGTTGACGAAGCAGAGTTCTTGGAGGCAGTTGACGAAGCAGAGTTCTTGGAGGCAGTTGACGAAGCAGAGTTCTTGGAGGCAGTTGACGACTGCTTTCAGAGGCAGAAGAGTCTTTGAAGGAGAGTGGTTTCAGACGTCATTCTTGCCACAAATATCAACACAGACGTCATTCTTGCCACAAATATCAACACAGACGTCATTCTTGCCACAAATATCAACACAGACGTCATTCTTGCCACAAATATCAACACAGACGTCATTCTAGCATGTCGTACACGTCTGTGTACCACATACGTCGTTGTTTTGTATATAAAAACGACGTATTTGGTACTATACGTTGAATGACGTCCACCAACGTCATTTTCGCTACATACAGTCATAATTCGCGTCTCATTATAATCTAGATTATGTCATTGCAGCATATTATTATTATCTATTCAACTATGATAATAAAACTTGGCCATGCAGTAAAACATAATTTTCAGAGTGATCACGCTAAAAGGTAATCCTGCCTTGTTCCTGCTATAAACAGGCTAAGACTCAATTACCACTGTATTATTCCTGCCTTGGACTGGTTACAGTCCCCCTCCTTCACTGTACTCTTAGACCGAGACACGGGCAATGACTCCCCTACACTGAGAATGTTCCCACAACAACGCTAATTGCAAAAGCTTGTCAGTAGCAACACATGATCGGTTGCAGGACAGGGGGGCCAGTTTCAACACACTGGCTATTGTAAGGTATAGTCAAGTGCAACACATGACAAGTTTTATCACAGTTGCAATACAGAACCCAGTCGTGACACAACTGGTCCTGTTTTGCAACTGTATTACAGTAACACACTGAAAGATGCAACATACAGTTACTACACAGGATCACTTGAAACACGGCCAAGTTGCAACTCAATGTCAGTTGCAACAAAAGTGTCAGTTTTAGTGTCAAAAATCTTGCAACACAGAGATCATATGGAGAGCAGTGAGAGATGTTGTTCGACAAGCGGCTACAGACACGGGTCAAGCCGCGTGAGGCTCGTACCTGCAGGGTGGGGGGAGGGGGGTCATAAGCCAAATATCAATGCATACCAAATTTTTTGCTCTCAAATATAAAAGTCATGACATCAATCAGCATTCCATCTGACTCGCATAAATATACTGTCAAAAACTGAATTCAATTAAGCCCAACAAAGCCGAGCAAATACAGTGCGTCGTTGTGACGGATAGTTCGGTCAAGCTCTATCCCTCCTTTGGTGCGTCAGTCATCGATATCTATCCCTCCTTTGGTGCGTCAGTCATCGATATCTATCGCTCCTTTGGGGCGTCAGTCATCGATATCTATCCCTCCTTTGGTGCGTCAGTCATCGATATCTATCGCTCCTTTGGTGCGTCAGTCATCGATATCTATCGCTCCTTTGGTGCGTCAGTCATCGATATCTATCTATGCTTTGGTGAGTCAGTCATCGATATCTAACCCTCCTTTGGTGAGTCAGTCATCGATATCCACCTCTTCGTAAGAAAATATTAATCAAGGATCAAAAAATGATGAACATGACTGATTTTTGAAGATGTGATTACTAATCCACGGTACCGCTCTTACACCTTCGCGTGTCTCTTCAACGCTGTGCTGATACAGCTTATCAGCTGTAATATACAGGCATTAAAGGATATTATATTCAAAAGGATGTTTCCCGCTCCTCGGTGGTCCAACCACTTGGGCTGGACGGTAGAGCGACGATCTTGCCTCATGCAGGTCGGTGTTCAATCCCAAAATCACTTGAAAAAAAAGAGACGAATGTGGTCTATGCCTTCGCATGCCCACTTGGGGACTGTCAGCCCCAACGATCTCAATATAACGGCAAGACAAAAGCATTCCTTTCAAGGCGCCTAACAATACACACACACTGCCAGGCCCTATCAAGGAACATATAGTGTGTACGCATAACCAGACCATCACCAGAGATAGCTTCACAAACAACACCAAAATAATACAATAATCGACAGATACAACAACAACAGAAGACTGGACATCTGGGAGCCATTATACACCAAACAACCCAAGCCATCTATCAGCAGCCAACTGGCACCCAATTACACTCTGCCATCTTCGTGAACGCGACGAGACATACAAGTCTCCGTAGTCTCATTCATATATATGAATGAGATTGGGTGGTTATAAATAGGAGCTGCCTCGTGTGGGCCAATAGGCCTTCAGCAGTTACCTTTATTCTTATGTTCTTACAATATAGTGCCCCAGACATCATGCAAGCTGCAGATTGGTAAGTAGCAATGAACCTATTGGCCCTCGAGTGAGGTGTTTCACCTTCACTTCATCCTCGGCTATATATATATATATATACGGCAGCAGGAAACTCTGTAATCGGAACGAACACACTGCCCCGCTCCTGTGCCAGGTAAGTCCACTACGGGATCACCATAGCCCGTGCTACTTGGAACTTGTTCCGAGTAGCTGAATTTATAACAACTTTGTAACCTTTGTAACCCCGCGATAACAGCCACATCGTACGGACTGACAGTTTAAATGAACGCTCAGCACACAGTATGTCCTTTCATCACCCAAGATTACATTCATTCCAAAAAATCTACCACTTGCGGGCTATTCATGCCCGTGCCACCTATTGAGTGGCTTAATCTTCATCAATCACTTTGTAACCATTCGAACTCTTGTGCCTTTGACAATGTTAACAAGAATTAACGAAATGCATCTCTTAGCGCCAGGCCAAATAAAACTGTAAAAATGAACTCTGGAGAGTTAGTTAATTTTTCAACTTCCTTCTCAAGTGAAGAAAAACGCAAGGGAAATAGAGGAGACTCGCGCTAGAATCCCTGATCTCATCTTTCCTGTTACATGCAATAATATATGCTACAGGAAGGACTGCTACCAGAACCTTAGTGTGGCGATCCAGAGAGGAAATGCTCACGGCATCCATGGTTCCTGCCCGCCATCTGAGGAGCTGGAGGAGCTCTACAACTTGTGACAAGCAGCCTTGTACCCTGCATGTAACCAATGTTGTAACCCTTATTGTGTAATGATATTTTAAAATAAAGTTAGACATATATACACACATACCAAAAGAATAGAGGTGGTAGGAGAAGAAAATACCAAAGTGTTCAGTGAGGATCCACAAAGTCTTCTCTGAGTACTCTTTATTTTCTTCTCCGAGGCTATGGGTCCCTACACTTGCACCAGAGGTGGTGCCCCTTTTATATATATATATATATATATATATATATATAATGGTACACAGTTAAACTTCACAAACAAATAGTAAAATTCACACATGTTTCTAGCAACAGCTAAAAAAAAAATATCAGCAGCTCAGGAACAAAAAATATCCTGTAACGTTTGAAAGCGAATCACACTACAATAAATACAATTAGCTGGCTGCTTCACGCATACAAAAGAAAAATACAACCTCATTACAGCTTCAAAGAAAAGCAAGGATAAAATACCCCGAGAAAGGAGTCTTTATTTCCCCTAAAATCTGACCTAGTCTGGGCAGGCAGCATCGAGGCTCTGGCAGCCTCTGGCACCACCCCCCCAGACTCCGGGGTTGGCGCAGGGGAGGGAGGTCAGTGTTAGTCTGGCAGTGAGAGAGGGAGTGTGCCGCGGGCGTCGTGTCCTTAACCTTACACGGGAGTAGCCGGCCACTGCTCAGGTAACCATACAATCAGCCGCAGCGCCGCCACAAGGGCAGTGACGCATTTTTGCAACCGGACAACGCCCCGGGAAAAGTCCACTGGCTCGCCCCCCCTTTTTTTTAATAGCTTATCCGGCCGTCCAAGAGAGAGAATTGTGTTCGTGTGAAAGGGGGTTTTCCTCTCTGAAAAGCGAGGGAGGACTCGGCCCATCTCACGCTGCTTAGCGAATCTCTTCACGCTATCCCAGGACCATGTTAATACTCCAGGAATCCATATTTTCACCAAATATTTCTAAAAATACAAAATGTGAGGTGCCAGAACGGACGGCACAGGGCCATACGGCGCCACAGTGGTTTCCGATTCACGGGAGAGGTGGCTAGGGGGTGGCTAGGGGGGTGGCTAGGGGGTGGCTAGGGGGGTGGATGATCATTAGTGTTCTTTGCCTGTCCTGCATCCTATACCGCTTGGCTCATGTCTCCTACCCTCCATATCTATCCGCTCTATGTTCACCCTTACTCATACCCTATCACCCACCTGTCCCATCACCCACCTGCCCCATCACCCACCTGCCTCATCACCCACCTGCCCCATCACCCACCTGTCCCATCACCCACCTGCCCCATCCATCACCTGCTCCATCACCCACCTGCCCCATCACCCACCTGCCTCATCACCTACCTGCCCCATCACCCACCTGCCCCATCACTAACCTGCCCCATCCATCACCTGCCCCATCACCCACCTGCCCCATCCATCACCTGCCCCATCACCCACCTGCTCCATCACCCACCTGCCCCATCACCCACCTGCCTCATCACCCACCTGCCCCATCACCCACCTGCCCCATCACCCACCTGCCCCATCACCCACCTGCCCCATCCATCACCTGCCCCATCACCCACCTGCTCCATCACCCACCTGCCCCATCACCCACCTGCCTCATCACCCACCTGCCCCATCACCCATCTGCCTCATCACCCACCTGCCCCATCACCCACCTGCCCCATCACCCACCTGCTCCATCACCCACCTGCCCCATCACCCATTTGCCCCATCACCCCACCTGCCCCATCACCCACCTGCCCCATCACCCACCTGTCTCATCACCCACCTGCCCTATCACCCACCTGCCCCATCACCCACTTGCCCCATCCATCACCTGCCCCATCACCCACCTGCCTCATCACCTACCTGTCCAATCACCCACCTGCCCCACCACCCACCTGCCCCATCACCCCACCTGCCCCATCACCCACCTGCCCCATCACCCACCTGCCCCATCAATCACCTGCTTCATCACCCACCTGTCCCATCACCCACCTGTCCCATCCATCACCTGCCCCATCACCCACCTGCCCCATCACCCCACCTGCCCCATCCATCACCTGCCCCATCACCCACCTGCCCCATCACCCACCTGCCCCATCACCCACCTGCCCCATCACCCACCTGCCCCATCACCCACCTGTCCCATCACCCACTTGCCCCATCACCCACCTGCCCCATCACCCCCACCTGCCCCATCACCCACCTGCCCCATCACCCACCTGCCCCATCACCCACCTGCCCCATCACCCCCACCTGCCCCATCACCCACCTGTCCCATCACCCACCTGTCCCATCACCCACCTGCCCCATCACCCACCTGCCCCATCACTCACCTGCCCCATCACCCCCAGCTGCCCCATCACTCACCTGCCCCATCACCCCCACATGCCCCATCACCCACCTGTCCCATCCATCACCTGCCCCATCACCCACCTGCCCCATTACCCACCTGCCCCATCACCCCACCTGCCCCATCCATCACCTGCCCCATCACCCACCTGCCCCATCACCCACCTGCCCCATCACCCCACCTGCCCCATCCATCACCTGCCCCATCACCCACCTGCCCCATCACCCACCTGCCCCATCACCCACCTGTCCCGGACATCACCCTGTGACCCTGGCAACATGTCTGTAACACGCTGTGTCTCCCTGTGTCTGTGTCGAGGTGTATGTGTCACTATGTATGTGTCGCTGTGTATGTGTCTCTGTGCGTGTGTGTGTGTATGTCGTTGTATTCACCTGGTTGTGCCTGCTATGGGTTGAGCTCTGGCTCTTTCGGCCTGCCTCTCAACTGTCAATCAATCAACGGATTTCTCCCCCCCCCCCCACCCCACACACACTTCCAGGAAGCACCCCGTAGCAGCTATCTAACTCCCTGGTACCTATTTACTTCTAGGTGAACAGGCGCATCAGGGTGAAAGAAACTCTGTTCATTTGTTTCCGCCATCGCCGGGGATCGATCCCCGGTCCCATAGGATTACGAGTTCCGAGCGCTGTCGGCTGGGGGCCAGATATGGGCCACTGTGTGTGTGTGTCACTGTGTATCAGGTATATGTGTCACTATGTATGTGTAAAAAGAGGTGCATATGTATTTACTATTTGTGCCTGAAGGATAGAGCTGCTAGCTCTTGGACCCCGCCTTTTTAACCGTCGGTTGTCTAATGTACTGACTCCCGACCTGTTTTTCTTCTCTCTTATTTACTACATATTTCTCTCACACACACACACACACACACACACACACAAACACACACACACACACACACACACACACACACACACACACACAAACACACACACACACACTGTGCGTGTATAAACTAGCCATGTCTCCCATGCTAATGAAAATGAGAGTGGTATTTGGGTTGAACCAGCGAGCCTGACAAATGGTGTTGTATTGTTATGTTGGCTAATTGTTCTTTTTCCTTCATTAAACAAGAGTAATTATGTCTTCCTGGCCTTCACTCGTCTCCGCTAAGGCTATGTGTTTCCTCCCAGTCAGCCGGCTGACCCGAGGCGCTCCCCAATATGAGCGGTTCCGTATCTGTATGTGTGTAATCACATGTATGTGTGTAATCACATGTATGTGTGTAATCACATGTATGTGTGTATTTATATATGTAGTCACAGAATTGTCATCAGCTTGTTAGGTTTTTATGGCCGAAATTGAGCTCGTGGTCCTGTACTTACCTAGTTGTGCTTGCGGGGGTTGAGCTCTGGCTCTTTGGTCCCGCCTCTCAACTGTCAATCAACTAATGTACAGGTTCCTGAGTCTACTAGGTTCTATTATATCTACATTTGAAACTGTGTATGGAGACAGCCTCCACCACATCACTGCATAATGCATTCCATTCATTAACTACTCTGACACTGAAAAAATTGCTTCTAATGTCTCTGTGGCTCATTTGGGTACTCAATTTCCACCTGTGTCCCCTTGTTCGCGTACCACCCATGCTAAACTGTCTTTTTCTACCCTGTCAATTCCCCTGAGAATTTTATATCTGGTAATCATACCTTCCTTAACTCTTCTGTCTTCCAGTGACGTGAGGCTCAATTCGTGTAGTCTTTCCTCGTAACTCATACCTCGTAGTTCTGGGACTAGTCTTGAGGTAGACCTTTTAACCTTCTCCTACATCGTCCTTTGCTTGGTTAGATACGGACTGCGCGCTGAAGCCGCATACTCCAGAACTGGTCTGACATATGTCATTCGCAAGGTCCTCAATGATTCCTTACACATATTTCTAAAGACAGTTATGTTAGCCAATCTCACATACGCCGCTGATGATATCCTTTTTATGTGGGATTCAGGAGAAAGGTTCGGGTGTGATATCAACCCTTAAATCCTTCTCTCTGTCCATTTCATCAGAGATTTTATCTCCAATTTGAAAGCAAAAGCAAGAGAGAGAGAAGCTTGTATCCGGCTTCTTGATCTCAAACCTAGTTTTGTATTACATTGCATTTATTAGAGTTAAACTCTAGTTGCCTTGTAAATCACCTAACCTATTGAGGCCGATACATAGAAAACGTCAATATTAAGGTGCTCTAATTTGGACTAATGCGATGCGTTTTTAACGAATTGGTCAATTCCTCTAAAAATGTGACGTGTTCCGTAAGCGAACAAGGCTGGATAAACTACCAACACACCATAGCTCACCATTTTTACGGGGCTCACCATAGCCCGTGCTACATAGACATTTCGTTCTGAGTAGGTATATCTAAAACAACAACAACAACAAGCACACGCAGTTCTGGCACATTTGAGTAACAAACAGCACAGTTAAAATAATTCGATCCCGGTGGGTCCCAGTGGTTGGGATCTGTTCTTTCATTCCATCTTCATATCCCAGCTCCTTGTCCTCATATGTCAGGTCTTTGTCCTCATATCCCAGCTCCTTGTCCTCATATCCCTGCTCCTTGTCCTCATATTCCAGCTCCTTGTCCTCATACCCCAGCTCCTTGTCCTCATATCCCAGCTCCTTGTCCTCATATCCCAGCTCCTTGTCCTCATATCCCAGCTCCTTGTCCTCATATCCCAGCTCCTTGTCCTCATATCCCAGCTCCTTGTCCTCATATCCCAGCTCCTTGTCCTCATATCCCAGCTCCTTGTCCTCATATCCCAGCTCCTTGTCCTCGTATCCCAGCTCCTTGTCCTCATATCCCAGCTCCTTGTCCTCGTATCCCAGCTCCTTGTCCTCATATCCCAGCTCCTTGTCCTCATATCCCAGCTCCTTGTCCTCATATCCCAGCTCCTTGTCCTCATATCCCAGCTCCTTGTCCTCATATCCCAGCTCCTTGTCCTCATATCCCAGCTCCTTGTCCTCATATCCCAGCTCCTTGTCCTCATATCCCAGCTCCTTGTCCTCATATCCCAGCTCCTTGTCCTCATACCCCAGCTCCTTGTCCTCATATCCCAGCTCCTTGTCCTCATATCCCAGCTCCTTGTCCTCATATCCCAGCCCTTGTCCTATACCAGCTCCTTGTCCTCATATCCCAGCTCCTTGTCCTCATATCCCAGCTCCTTGTCCTTATATCCCAGCTCCTTGTCCTCATATCCCAGCTCCTTGTCCTCATATCCCAGCTCCTTGTCCTCATATCCCAGCTCCTTGTCCTCATATCCCAGCTCCTTGTCCTCATATCCCAGCTCCTTGTCCTCATATCCCAGCTCCTTGTCCTCATATCCCAGCTGGGTTAATAGACTTGTCTCATGATAATTACCTTCGCGTCCCAACAGTCATTAATACTCAAGGAAGAAGTTCTTTACGTTCAGTGATGATTAAAGGCAGAGAGAACTACCAGTAAAGAGGAGTACTTGTAGGGGGGGATAGCCCGTAGGATTACTACTAATAGAGGAACTACCAGTTAGAGGGCTACCAGAAAGGGGGACTACCTATAGGCGGACTACCTGTAGAGGAAATTCCAGTAAGGGGACTACTTGTAGACGGGACTACCTGTAGAGGAAATTCCAGTAAGGGGACTACCTGTAGAGGGGACTACCTGTAGAGGAAATTCCAGTAAGGGGACTACCTGTAGAGGAAATTCCAGTAAGGAGACTACCTGTAGAGAAAATTCCAGTAAGGGGACTACCTGTAGAGGGGACTACCTGTAGAGGGGACTACCTGTAGAGGAAATTCCAGTAAGGGGGACTACCTGTAGAGGAAATTCCAGTAAGGGGACTACCTGTAGAGGAAATTCCAGTAAGGGGACTACCTGTAGAGGGGACTACCTGTAGAGGAAATTCCAGTAAAGGGGACTACCTGTAGAGAAAATTCCAGTAAGGGGACTACCTGTAGAGGGGACTACCTGTAGAGGAAATTCCAGTAAGGGGACTACCTGTAGAGGAAATTCCAGTAAGGGGGACTACCTGTAGAGGAAATTCCAGTAAGGAGACTACCTGTAGAGGAAATTCCAGTAAGGGGACTACCTGTAGAGGGGACTACCTGTAGAGGAAATTCCAGTAAGGGGGACTACCTGTAGAGGAAATTCCAGTAAGGAGACTACCTGTAGAGGAAATTCCAGTAAGGAGACTACCTGTAGAGGAAATTCCAGTAAGGGGACTACCTGTAGAGGAAATTCCAGTAAGGGGACTACCTGTAGAGGAAATTCCAGTAAGGGGACTACCTGTAGAGGAAATTCCAGTAAGAGGACTACCTGTAGAGGAAATTCCAGTAAGGAGACTACCTGTAGAGGAAATTCCAGTAAGGGGACTACCTGTAGAGGAAATTCCAGTAAGAGGACTACCTGTAGAGGAACTATTAGTGAGAGGGGGGGGGGGCTACCAATAAGAGATCTTGGGGGATTACATGTAAAGGTTGCGACATCCGGAGACTTTGCAATTGCTACACCAACAAAGAATGGGAAAACTTGCGGGACCGAAACAAAACTTCAAATTTTCAAAGCACGAAAATGTGTACAGGTTCCTGGCCACAAGTGTGAGATGTGCCGGGTTGTAATTAATACACGGGCCTGGTTGGGGCGGGCCGCTGCTGCCACAAACAGCCTGGCTGATCAACACAAAACTAGGCACTGTGCTCAAGGGACAGCGGTAGGTGTAGGGCTCTTTTCAAAACCTATTGCGGTCATGCAGATATCAGTTGCATATTGATACCGCATCCCATGTTAGGCTAAGTTTCTCAAATTGTCGTCTAAGCTTCTCAAGTTGTCGTCTAAGTTTCTCAAGTTGTCGTCTAAGGTTCTCAAATTGTCGTCTAAGGTTCTCAAATAGTCGTTTAAGTTTTTCGAATTGTCGTCTAAGGTTCTTAAATTGTCGTCTAAGCGTCTCAAATTGTCGTCTAAGGTTCTCAAATTGTCGTCTAAGGTTTTCAAATTGTCGTCTAAGGTTCTCAAATTGTCGTCTAAGCTTCTCAAATTGTCGTCTAAGCTTCTTAAACTGTAGTCTAATTTAAATTGTCGTCAGAGTTTCTCAAACTGTCGTCACAATTTCTTAAACTGTAGTATTAAGTTCAAACTATAGTCTTAAAGTTAAACTCGTCTAAGTTTTCAGACTATTATCTACATTTCTCAAATTGCAGTTAAAGTTTCTTAAACTGTCGTCAAACTATCTCAAATTGTCGTCAAAGTTTCCCAAACTGTTGTCAAAGTTTCTCAGATTGTCGTCTAAATTTCTCAAACTGTCGTTTAAATGTTTCAAAGTGTCTGCTGAACAATGTCATCGAATGGTTCACTTACACTACTGGCAGTTTATGAATAGTTTTTTTGTCTTTATAATTATTAAGGACGGAGTATTATTTTATTATTATGCACCCTATACCCATCCCGTGGACAGAGTATTTTGAGCACCAAAATGTATATTTTATTATTTATTTATTTTATATAATAAACCCATAGAGCTTCGTATGAACCTCTATGAGTTTATAGAATAACAAGAAGCTTAATAATCCCTTGAGCATTATTTCTGTAACCTCACAGCATAGCATTATACGTAATTAGGAAAGAAAATCACCAAATGAAAATAATCACCAAATGAAAATAATCACCAAATGAAAATAATCACCAAATGAAAGAAAATCACCAAATGAAAATAATCACCAAATGAAAGAAAATCACCAAATGAAAATAATCACCAAATGAAAGAAAATCACCAAATGAAAATAATCACCAAATGAAAGAAAATCACCAAATACTGATCAGTTTGTTAGGACAGGCAGGACAAACACAACAAATTTGCCTATTCAATTAGAGATCCAGCCAACTACAAAAATAAACACAATAAATTCGAACGATGCTAAACCAAGAACGAAATACGGCTGCACTTGGCAATACATTGTGAAACTCGGGAAATTACTAGAATTGGGATAGTCAGTTCTTAAATGAGAAGCAAATTTCCCAAAATTTAACGTTAAGCTTATGATCGGATTTCCAGAAATGTTATATTATAAGGCTGGACCAGACAAGCCTTAACACCTGTACCACAGGATGTCTATATTATATATCTGTCAATATATATATATATATATATATATATATATATATATATATATATATATATATATATATATATATATGTGTGTGTGTGTGTGTGTGTGTGTGTGTGTGTGTGTGTGTGTGTGTGTGTGTGTGTGTGTGTGTGTGTGTGTGTGTGTGTGTGTGTGTGTGTGTGCGTGTGTATCCACAACACCACACTACACGTACATAACATCCACAACAGCACCATACCACACTTTTTCATGCACCTTATCTACTCATCTTCACGCACCTTATCTACCCATCTTCACGCACCTTATCTACCCCCATCTTTACCACCTTACCTATACATCTTGGTATATCTTTCCTCCTCCGGCGCGCATATTCACTACACCCTCTACATTTGTACCAATAACACTAAACCATCCCAATATACTTCAGTCAATCTGTCGAGTTACTCAACTTTGTTCTCCAGATTTCCTTTACATTTTCTCTTGTACACCAAACAGAGAAAAGATTTGAAGATTAAGTTTCGTCTATAATGCCACTGTGAAACCCAGAGGAGACATTTAAGAGTTATATAATGGGAAATTGTGAGGTGAGGATGAGGTGTGAGGGAAGAGGTGAAGTATGAGGTTGATGCGATAAGTAGAAGCGAAGGTTTGGCAAGAAGGGTAAGTAATTCTCAGATTTCTAACCTTCTTGACATTAATGGGGTTGAAGTTGATGGTTGAAGACATCGTCTCCTTGTGTTATATTCTTGTCTGATGATGAGTTGAGCATCCCTGAAGCTTATGACGCAATGATTGATGGAGCTATCAACGTGATGAGTTGAGCATCCCTGAAGCTCATGACGCAATGATTGATGGAGCTATCAACGTGATGAGTTGAGCATCCTCGAAGCTCATGACGCAATGATTGATGGAGCTATCAACGTGATGAGTTGAGCATCCCCGAAGCTCATGACGCAAGCGTTGATGGAGGTATCAACGTGATGAGTTGAGCATCCCTAAAGCTCATGACGCAATGATTGATGGAGCTATCAACGCAACAGGCATACTTATGTTTATATTAGCAAACATTCGTATTTTAGTTCCTGGATGTTTCCCCAACGTCTATTTTGTGACCTACTACGACGTGTCGTGCACATCCCCGCCATAATTATGTTTCTGTTTCGAACTAGATGTCTGTAGTGAATGTACTGTGCACAACTCTTAAGACTTCTAAAATATTCCTGCTACATGGGAAGGAGACAATATAAGTAATGTTTAGTAGTGTTGTCGGTCTTGCTCAGATAATATGGTTTTGGTTCCGAGTTGTGTTAGTGTTGCTGGTCCTCAATGTTCGCTTGTATTACAGAGCGCACCGTGAGATGTGTGTCCAATCACGGTTCTCTCCAATCACAGTATCTCCATTCCTGCCCAATCCACCCTCTGGACACTGGAAATTTGTCTCAGCTTGCTCGTTTACACTGCTCTTAAATCTTAATTTTTGGTCAATGCTCGTGCCACGCTTGAAGGACACAGCCGTATACAGAGATGAGGAACTAACCTACGTATCAGGTCGTATCTGGTAGTTTCATGTCGTCCTATCTAATGCTTCCCTCTCAGGTCTATCCTCACATGAGCTCAGGCTCTTCTCGGGGAGGAAATCCACTCACGGGAATCGATTGAGAACGACTACATAATTAGTGCTGTTATCTACTCTGTATCCATGGTTAGGTTAGGTTAAGGTTACTTTTGATTAAAGTTTGGTTAGGTTAGGTTTCATTACGTTTGGTTACATTAATACAGTGTAATATGGATGGTAATGTGAAATATTGGAATTAAAAAACTATTTGAGTGTACCTGAGAATTCCATTTACCGAAACCCCAATTCTGCAAAGAAAATATTTTCAGCATATTCGTTTTATATTTTAAACCAACGATTTATAATACAATACAATTAGTACCTGAGAATAATCTCTGTTCTGGACAAAGGTTCACTTGCCAGTTTACATGCAGACTATTACTGGAACCGTAATATGCTTTTTCCTACCACCATAAATATCTTACTAAATGTCCAGGTGATTTTTTTTTTTGGGGGGGGGGGTCCTGATGGTAATGGGATTGCTCTGAGGCAACCTGCTCTCGCACAATATAGTACATATATGACATATTGCTTGTAGTCACTATTTGGCTGATTAATAAGTACATATGTGGTATATGCCAAGTTATATTTTGTTTTTAAGGTACAAACTCTTCTTATAGATTTGCTAAACACCAGTTTTCATATTAGGAATTTCTTTTTCAGTTTTATTAAACAATAGAGATTTTATACATTATTTGACAATATCCTGAGTTAATTTACAATTTAATTAAATATTTTGGTTTTGTTTTATTATTTTTATAAAACTGTAATATCAATATAGGTATAGGTTAAGTAATAATTATAATTAAGAAGCAATAAGATGTTTATCTTAACATACTAAGAAGGTTAGGTTAGGTCGGTGTTTTCTATTAATCTTTTCAAGGTAAACTAAAATATTCACAATAAATTAGTATGTCACATATGCACTTATTAATAAGCCAATATTGACTATAAGCAAGTGCGAGAACGGGTTGTTTGAGGACGGGCTCCTCCGTCCTCCTCCTCCCCTCTCTTCACTACCACGTCACTACCTCCTACACAGTCCTCTGGTAATCACCTTTCGCGTGAAAAGTTTTAACTAATCAAAATCCGTCTGAATAATTCTCCGCTAAGAATGACATCATATTACAAGACAACATTTAATACTCGTGTAATTACTATCATAACTAATTACAACAAATCCACGGGAGCCCCGATGAGGGATCGAACCTATGTGCGAACCTAACCTAACCTAGGTAACGATAGGTGACCTAACCTAACCTAACCATCTAACCTAACACTCATTATACTCTCACGCTTGTCTGTTTCCCGCATACGTGCTCATCATGATCATTATAACCGAACACCGATACGGGCAAACACCGGCAAACAGAACACCAAGACAAGCAAACATCTATGTGATCAAGCAATATAATGAAACGCCTATACAAACAAACAAGCACCTTTACCCCCCGCCTCAAGGCGTAAACAGTCACGTAAATAAATACACAAACACATATGCAACCAAACATTCGCACATTCATCCGAACACTAATTAAATCATTTTCTATAACCAAATATATACAACATTATGTACTGCACAACTAAATATCAATACAACCATACACATATACCCTAATACCTCGGCCTATACAGTTATACATATATAAACAAAACACCTATACACCAAGATATATATATATATATATATATATATATATATATATATATATATATATATATATATATATATATATATATATATATATATATATATATGCAATCAAATATATATACATATAAATACCAATAAAATTGATTAAAGTGATTTAATCCCAAATATAACGACTCTACCAGGGGTCAACAACATTAACATTTTCATGTGAAGAGAAATTGATGTCTCCTCCCACTCTCTCCCTCCCTCACTCTCACACTATCTCTCCCTCCCTCACTCTCACATTATCTCTCCCTCTCTCCCTCACTCTCACCCCATCTCTCCCTCCCTCCCTCACTCTCACCCCATCTCTCCCTCCCTCCCTCACTCTCACCCCATCTCTCCCTCCCTCCCTCACTCTCGCCCCATCTTTCCATCCCTCACAGCTCTCATCTGATGAGACAGCGGCGATTCATTTTAAACTTTTGTGCAGAATTTATGAGCTAGCGAGCCACACCTTGGGATTAGCGACCCTCGCTGTGTAGGTTAGTACACTCTGTGTGTGCGTGATATGTGCATAACTTACACACCCACACCCACACACACACACACACACACACACACACACACACACACACACACACACACACACACACACACATATATACACCAGTTGATTGACAGTTGAGAGGTGCGACCAAAGAGCCAGAGCTCAACCCCCCGCAAACACAACTAGGTAAGTACACACACTCACATATACACACACACAGAATCAGAGAGAGAAAGACTTGGGGGTTGATATCACGCCAGACCTGTCCTCTGAAGCCCATATCAAGAGGATAACATCAGCGGCATATGCCCGGTTGGCCAATATAAGAACGACCATTCGAAACTTGTGTAAGGAATCATTCAGAACTTTGTATATCACATATGTCAGACCAATCATGGAGTGTGCGGCTCCAGCATGGAGTCCATATCTAGTCAAGCATAAGATTAAACTAGAAAAGGTTCAGAGGTTTGCCACCAGACTAGTACCCGAACTGAGGGATATGAGCTACGAGAAGAGACTACGGGAATTAAACCTCATGTCACTGGAAGACAGAAGAGTTAGAGGGGGACATGATCACCACATACAAGATTCTCAAAGGAATTGATTGGGTAGATAAAGACAGACAATTTAACACAAGGGGCACACGCACTAGGGGACACAGGTGGAAATTGAGTGCCCAAATGAGCCATAGAGACATTAGAAAGAATTTTTTCAGTGTCAGAATAGTAGACAAATGCAATACATTAGGAAGTGATGTGGTGGAGACTGACTCCATACACAATGAACTCGGGTTGTGTATTCACCTAGTTGCATTCACCTAGTTGTGCTTGCGGGGGTTGAGCTCTGCTCTTTCGGCCCGCCTCTCAACGGTCAATCAACTGTTACTAACTAATAATTTTTTCCTCCCACACCACACACACACACACACACACCAGGAAGCAGCCCGTGACAGCTGACTAACTCCCAGATACCTATTTACTGCTAGGTAACAGGGGCATTAGGGTGAAAGAAACTCTGCCCATTGTTTCTCGCCGGCGCCCGGAATCGAACCCGGGACCAAAGGATCACGCGAACAGCGTGCTATCCGCTCAGCCACCGGCCCCCACGTGAGTGTGTGTGTGTGTGTGTGTGTGTGTGTGTGTGTGTGTGTGTGTGTGTGTGTGTGTTTGTGTTTGAGAGAAATATATGTAGTAGACATAACTGAGGAAAAATAGATTGGTTTGAAAAGCGGGGTCCAAGAGCTAATAGCTCGATTCTGCAGGCAAATATTAATTACACACACCTGGGGCCTCGCGGCTGAGTGAACAGCGCTCTGGGTTCGTTGTCCTAAGGGCCAGGATTAGCTTCAAGGCCGAGGATGAAACAAATGGACATAGTTTCTTTCATCTGAAGCACCTGTTCACCTAGCAGTAAATAGGTACCTGGGAGTTAGACAGCTGGATAGGATAGAAGCAGCATCTTGATTCAATCCCCGCTCTACTCCAGTGACTTTCTCATATTGATCTATCAGGCTGTTGTGACTTCCTTGTGTATGTGAATAATAACAATACTCATCATGTTGATCAGACGACACACTAGAAGGTGAAGGGACGACGACGTTTCGGTCCGTCCTCGACCATTCTCAAGTCGATTGTATCGATCTCAATACTCATCATTATCGTCATCACACAGCACACTGACTCATCAGTTGGGCTCATACTCGGGCCCCACATGCCTCACACTTCCTTCAAGCATGTGCGCGCTTGGGAAATTAAACAAATATATTTGTCTCTGGTGAGTTTTAATTCCAGATCTTGGGTCCCGCCTCACAACTTTTAATTGGCTTGTGTGCGTGTTCCTGAGACCGTTGGGTTATTTCATCTACTTTTACATTTTTGTTTAGAGTCTACCCCCCTCCCAACCCCCCCCCCTCACCCCCTACAACCACCCCCCACAACCACCACCACTTCATAGCTCATTCAACTTCTCCGTGACCATGATACATACGTCTCCATGTGTCCCCTCGTCTGTATTCCGCCCTTATCAAATAGCCTGTCCTTGTCTATATTGTTCATTTTCCTTGAATATGTTGTATGTCGTGATCATTTCTTCTATTAAATCGTTTTCAGTGACGTGCAATTCCGCTAATATTTTCCAATAACATTTTTGTATCTCCGTTTTATGCTTGACGAGGAGATGGGCCGTAAGCTCAGCATGGCACACTAAAGGAGCCTCATCTAGGCTTCAGCACGGCCCTATTCGCACGGTCCGTGGACCCAGTACCGACCCAAGTCCGTACTGGGTTCACGTACTGACTACTTCACTCGACGACCTCTTTAAGTGAAGTCACTAACTAACCTGTTGATCAGCAAACTCTCCTACGACCCAAACTACCAGTACACAGTCTTGAGTTTTTTTTGTTTTTAACTACAAACTTCTAAAACAAAACTTGTACTGGTGGGGGTTTCCCATGCTGGAGCTCCGTATTCCAGAGCTCCGTATTCCAGAGCTCCGTATTCCAGAGTTCGTATGTAAACTTAACCTTTGTGGTGTACTAAGTTATTAATGACTCCGTGTTTTAGAGTTCTGAATACAACCCTTACATAACCCGGTCTTGCATGTGCTGCTGGCGATGTCCGCTTCATGTGTGTGTGTGTCTCAGGAGATACATCTGGTGTGTGTGCTGCCTAGCCCCCCCCCCCGATCTTTTACTTAGCCTGTTTCCAAAACACTTTACTTCCAATCTAGTTACACCGCCACAATGGTACCCCTAATCTCAACCTATTCTGCAGGGGCCCCCACTGTTCAGCACCTAGGGCTGATCTGATTGGGCAACATTCCTTCCAAGTGCTATATATATATATATATAGCTTGGCGGTTTCCCCTGATAATTACCTTACCTTGTTCGCCCAACCAGCACACAGCCACCAACTGGGCCACCAACACACAGCAACAGCACTCAAACAACTATAAAAGTTGAACTCCTAATTCTCTTCACCTGTATACGACAAAGGCCTGAAAAGGGCCACTAAATCTAACTACCAAATGCGTAGCTGTAACAGTGGAGCGTATATCCTGGTTTTAGTGCACAAAGTTCTCTCATATCACGCCGCGGTGAAATCCCAGAGAAGTTTATCTCTCGACCCAGACCCACCAGTATATTTTTTTGTTCCTTATGATCCCTCCACAATGCGATATAATAGTGTGTGTGTGTGTGTGTGTGTGTGTGTGTGTGTGTGTGTGTGTGTGTGTGTGTGTGTGTGTGTGTGTATGCCGCAGGTAGAAATATATATTAACAGCAGTACGGAGATAAATATATTTTCGTGAAGAGAAAAGAAAAACAAATATGATACCAAATAGCCATAATATCCCTCGCACTCACCAAACAGACCAAACCACACACGCAGGAAGCAACACTGCGGCGTCCTAGATGCCTGGCGGTCAACAGTTAAAGGATTAGAAGAACAGCCAGCTTTTTATTCTCCTGTGAGAGTTTAGACTTAATTAAGCATGTTAACCCAAGGCCAGGAGAGTTTTAGGGGACAGACGACGACACAAGAGGCGAGTCTATATGAGTCCATATGAGTCTATATATGAGTCTATATGAGTCCATGCTCACGAGGGAGACAATAACAGCACCACAAGCTGGACCAATTTTCTTTAAATGTCTTCTAGTCCCTTATTAGCGAGTACACAGTATGTTTACATCTATAGCGATCACTGAGTCATTCTCAAATAATTTTCATGTTCTCGGTCAATTAAGCGTAGCTAGGGTACACGAGTGTCTGCAGGTTATGACACACTGTTTACTCCTCATTCATGTCTAATACCATCTCCCCCATCATGTTTAATGGGGTGCCGGTGGCTGAGCGGACAGAACACTGGACGCGTGATCATGTGGTCTCGGGTTCGATCCCGGGCGCCGGCGAGAAACAATGGGTAGAGTTTCTTTTACCTTGATGCGCCTGTTACCTAGCAGTAAATAGGTACCTAGGAGTGAGTCAGCTGTCACGGGCTGCTTCCTGGGGGTGGAGGCCTGGTCGAGGACCGGGCCGCGGGGACACTAGGCCCCCGAAATTATCTCAAGATAACCTCAAGATATAGACATCTGAACTTGACTTTATTTACTAAACCCAAATTCCTGTCCTTCTTTGTCTCAAGCACAGACATGCCGTTAGTCATCTAGTACGCCACAGTATTGCAGCTTCGGGCTCACCATAGCCCGTGCTACTTGGAACTCATTGTTCCAGGTAGCGAATCTTAAACAACAACAACAAGCCACAGTATTGCTTCTTGCATGTGTACTCACCTAGTTATGCTCGTGAGAGTTAAGCTCTGGCTCTTTGGGCCCGCCTCTCAACTGTCAATCAATCAACTGATTTTTCCCCCCCATACACACACCCCCAGGAAGCAGCCCATACCAGCTGCCTAACTCCCAGGTACCTATTTACTACTAGGTAAACAGGGCCATCAGGGTGATACTAAGAAACTCTACCCATTTGTTTCCGCCTCCGCCGGGAATCGAACCCCGGGCTATTAGGACTACGACCCCCGAGCATTATCCACTCAGCCCCGAGGCTTTGTGCGTATATGTGTGTGTGTGTGTGTATGTGCGTGCGTACGTGATATGTATATAATAAATATGATGTAGAAAAATTGATTCGGGAAGCAGTTCATTAGGCAACCGAATTTCAGAGAGGCGAAGTCCAAGAGCTAAGAGCTCTATCCTGCAGCCACAAATAGTAAATACACACGCACCCACCCACATACAACATACCACATGAGTATGCGTTCATGTCTGACATGTTTCCCCGCAAGAAGTGTGTCATAAAGGTATCGATCCTGTCATAATCCTGTGTGTCATAAAGGATCGATCCTGGGTTCGATCCCAGGCTTCATACATTGTATCATAGTCCCGGAGAGAAGATACGATGCCCGGAGTGGCCCAGAATGGGGGGGTATGGAAGGGGGGGGGGGGGCGGTGGTTACGGTGGGATAGGGGGGGGGACATGATGACGTCGTTGTGACATCACATTAGGGAGCCGGTCGGCCGAGCGGACAGCACGCTGGACTTGTTTGTGATCCTGGGTTCGATCCCAGGCGCCGGCGAGAAACAATGGGCAGAGTTTCATTCACCCTATGCCCCTGTTACCTAACAGTAAAATAGGTACCTGGGTGTTAGTCAGCTGTCACGGGCTGCTTCCTGGGGGTGGAGGCCTGGTCGAGGACCGGGGCCGCGGGGACACTAAAAAGCCCCGAAATCATCTCAAGATAACCTCAAGATAACCTCACATACCTCGTCCAGATCATATGTAAAACTATTTATTTATCTTATTTTCGCTGGGTTAGTTTAAACTGGGTTAGGCTAGGCTACTTTAGGTTGGGTTAGGTTTGGGTAGTTTAGGGTGCGTTAGGTTTGGGTTGTTTAGGGTGCGTTAGGTTTGTTTAAAAAGAGTAGCGATGACGTAGGTAAGGTACATATCCTTTTCTCAGGTCTTGGACCCTACTCCACCAGATAAGTCACCCCTCCCATGTACGCTGTAAACTACATTTTTCATCACGGAAAATGGGAGACGATCGCCCCTGGAAATACATAATGGTTGAACTTCGGGGTAACCGGGGAAGGTACGCAGCCGTGCCTGCTAATCTAGAGTCGGAGATCGAGCTTCAGTTTCAGGCCTCAACATGATGTAGTCGCTTTACCGCAGCTGAGATTAATTAAACCCAAGTGTGAAGTCTGCATCCACTGTATGTCTCCCAGGCTTCTTCCATGTTTACAGCGCCTCTCCTTCCATGTTTACAGTGCTTTTCCTTCCATGTTTACAGCACCTCTTCTTCCATGTTTACAGCGCCTCTTCTTCCATGTTTACAGCACCTCTCCTTCCATGTTTACAGCACCTCTTCTTCCATGTTTACAGCGCCTCTTCTTCCATGTTTACAGCACCTCTCCTTCCATGTTTACAGCACCTCTTCTTCCATGTTTACAGCGCCTCTCCTTCCATGTTTACAGCACCTCTTCTTCCATGTTTACAGCACCTCTTCTTCCATGTTTACAGCGCCTCTCCTTCCATGTTTACAGCACCTCTTCTTCCATGTTTACAGCACCTCTTCTTCCATGTTTACAGCGCCTCTTCTTCCATGTTTACAGCACCTCTCCTTCCATGTTTACAGCACCTCTTCTTCCATGTTTACAGCGCCTCTCCTTCCATGTTTACAGCACCTCTTCTTCCATGTTTACAGCACCTCTTCTTCCATGTTTACAGCACCTCTTCTTCCATGTTTACAGCGCCTCTCCTTCCATGTTTACAGCACCTCTTCTTCCATGTTTACAGCGCCTCTCCTTCCATGTTTACAGCGCCTCTTCTTCCATGTTTACAGCGCCTCTCCTTCCATGTTTACAGCGCCTCTTCTTCCATGTTTACAGCGCCTCTCCTTCCATGTTTACAGCACCTCTTCTTCCATGTTTACAGCGCCTCTTCTTCCATGTTTACAGCGCCTCTCCTTCCATGTTTACAGCACCTCTTCTTCCATGTTTACAGCACCTCTTCTTCCATGTTTACAGCGCTTTTCCTTCCATGTTTACAGCACCTCTTCTTCCATGTTTACAGCGCCTCTTCTACCATGTTTACAGCGCCTCTCCTTGCATGTTTACAACACCTCTCCGTGTTGTTGCTGTCGGTGACCTTGAGATCCCTTTAATGTCGTGATCATATCCCCTCTAGTTCCCTTCTCCAGGAATGTGAAGTTCTACTCTGGAACTATATCAACTCCAAACACCTTCTCTTCTTCTGATTCGTAGCGTCATCTCCCTTTTATTTCTCGTGTAGATCAATGAGTCTTCTTCTTCCATCCACAAATCTCACAACATTGCATTTATCTGAGGGGCGAAGTCGAGTAGCCACGTAAACCTATCGGCTTCACCACTCGTATGGGTAAACTCAAAAGTGTAGTTAATATACCCTCGTTCATACACACGACGGCGAATATATTGGGCAACTCAACTTGAGCGGGGTCACACTTCTAGGATGTCTCTGAAGGTCACACTACTTAGCTCTACTGTTACCGCCAAAAGGAATACAAAACATGACCAAAATCAAGTGAATTAAGACCAACAACAGACCTAAACGTGATCTATTTCATCTCACATCTATTTATAAATCACTGGGCGATCATTCATCTCATCAAATAAACTTGAAATTCTCGAATTCTGACACGCGACAAACCTAGTTTTGAAAGCACAAAGCAAATTAAAGTGTAAATATACCGTGTTCCAAATATTCGATTCCCGGTGCTAATGTACCAGTGTCCTCTTCTAGGGAAGTATAAGAAAAATGCCTTAAACATAAGGGGGCTCCAAGACCACACTCTACTCTTGCAAGACCCCGGAAGTGTGGTAGTGTGGAGACCTCTTAACACTGATGAGAGCCTCAGGTGAGTGGCGTCACCTAATTAGTCACATCAGGTGTGTACTGGTGGTGACAAGTGACCCCAGGTGTGTAGTGGCGTCACGTGACTAGTGAACCAGGTGTGTACTGGTGGTGACAAGTGACAAGTGAACCAGGTGTGTAGTGGCGTCACGTGACTACTGAACCAGGTGTGTAGTGGCGTCACGTGACGAGTAAACCAGGTGTGTAGTGGCGTCACGTGACTACTGAACCAGGTGTGTAGTGGCGTCACGTGACGAGTAAACCAGGTGTGTAGTGGCGTCACGTGACTACTGAACCAGGTGTGTAGTGGCGTCACATGACTAGGTAACCAGGTGTGTAGTAACAACAAGTGACTAGTGAGACCCAGCCTCCCGCTGAAGGAGGCCAAAACAATAGTGAGCAAGAGGTTTAAAGAGAGACAAGAGAGGGGGATGAAATTAAGAGAAGTGCGACAGACGAGAGAGAGGATATATCACAAACGCTAAAGAGGAAGGCTTCATTCCGCCCCACAGCACCGTGCTGACCCCAGGTAAGTGTGTACTGGTAATTACTGTCTTGTCTTCAGCTATCTCAGCGCTCCTTACCTTGAGGTGCTTCCGGGGCTTAGCGTCCCCCGCGGCCCGGTCGTCGACCAGGCCTCCTGTTTACAATTAAATCACTGACTCTATACTGGCCACAGAGAACTCTTCAGCAACTCTATATTTTCCCATCACGGCAGGATGAATAACTCACACCGCTCAGCTTTATCTGAAAAGAGTCGTTCAGCTCTACAACTGAAGTGACGTCAGAATGAGCCACAATGGGTCATTCTGTAAATGACGCAGCATATTATGCAAAGGCTTTTGGCAACAATGCAAAATACAATAGTGTGTCCCCTGCCTTATTTATATTTGAAACACTGCTACAACATCAGCCGCAATACGGGCACCTTTGCAACACGGGCACCCCTTTGCAACACCCTGCCCCGTGTTGTTGCAAGGGTGCCCGTGTTTTAATTACCCCGGGGGAAGACAATGGAAAGCCACGGTGGGTTAATTAAAACTTTACCTTAACAATTAGGGCGTCGTAGAAAGAATTCCATCACTGTCGCCTGACATTTTTACCAACTAATTGAACATTCAACGAAATGTTTTACGGTTGTTCATTTTATTATAGCTGGTGAGTAAAGAAATATTTTACTATGGTGGTTAATGAACATTTCACTATGGTGAATGGTGAAAATTTTTGACTATGATTGTTGTATAATGAACCTAACCTTCTGACTTGTTTAATAATAAACTTTGAAACATATGATTCTGGAGTGTGTGGGGAAAATGGCGTGATGTACATATATATATATTTTTTTTTTTAAATGTTCAATATCGCTTGACGGGGAAATATGTACCCAGCTGGGGGAAATATATATGTATATCAAATGCCACTTTTGACAAAGTTACTTTTGGGGGAAATTTAGGTACAATGAAAACGGTACAGAGCCAATGATAAAATATAGAAACAAAAACAGAAAACAAATCTGGGATTCGAATAAAACATATTGAACAATAATGGATTCGATTACTTTCTGGAGGGTTCAATTCTCATTCGGATGATCCTGAAGAATGATCTTTACAACTGGAACAAGGAAATGGGTTCACGAGTGATCCCTGACTAAGTTAGAAATCCTCACACACACACACAAACATGTTTATTAACTGGTTTAATTTTTAACAGTGCAGCTAAGTATAAGTTTAACATCCTTGTCATTTTCTTGAATACTGTGATGTACTGGAGAGACATCCCAGTACATCATCTTCCCGTGCGTCGAACTGTCATTAACATTACATATAATCTGTATGCACTCTGGAAGCACTCAACGCAAGAACATAACACTACAGCTGAGTCCCTCTGAAAATCACTAATGCATTAATGGTTACTCTGAAAAAAAAAACATTACAAACAGATATAAAAAAGATAACAACTTTATATTCTGTGACGCGTAAAATTCAAAAGATAAAGGGGTGGGAAAAAACAAAACAGAATGGCAATGTCAGCCACATAATTCCCCTTAAACAATCCGGGCGATATATTGCTTTATAAACCTTATGACATATATCAAACTCTGGTGGATGCACCTGCCAGTCTCGTCCCTTCCCCTCGACCGTGATTGATTGATACACTAGGCTGAATGAAATGAGTGGGCTTTTGGCCTCTATGGTGTATAGAACTTGGGTTAAAATCACGTCTCAGTGGCAATGTTTATCTGTAAATTTACAGTCATTTCAGGAAGCCATCCCGGCATCAGATGGGATGGAGCCTAGAGGGACGGGTAGGGCAGGAGATGGAATGGGTCTGATACAAAAGGAAGGGGGGGTTGAGTGAGGCGCTGGCTGCTTGGACACCTTATGGAATGGGTCGGATGGTAGATGATGTGGGTGAGGCCGCCAGATAAGATGGAAAAGGCACCTGAAGGGATGGAGTCGTCACATGAAGGTCACACGTCAGGTGAGGTGGATGGGTGGCCGGAAGAGGCTTCAGAGTTGGGCGTCCGATGGGATGGGTTGATGGGGGTAGGTTGGGTGCCACGCGAGCCAGGTGGGCACGCAGACGGGATGGGTAGAGCGACAAATGGGATGGATTAACCCATCTTTACACTAACCAACCAACAAAGAGCGATCACTATACCGAAAGTCTAAATTGCGGTTATCTTAACGCACGAGTAAGATGTAATTATCTTAACACATTTCTAAAATGCGTTTATCGTAACGGAAGTCTTAAGCCAATGGCTAATGTAAGTCACGGTTATCGTGTCGCACGAGCGGCTATTGTATTATCAGTTGTAACGATAAGGAAGTCTGTCCAAGATTAGTGACTGATTAAGCAGTTGGGGCCCCCCAAGAGCCTCTTGACTCTAGAGGGCCCCCTTCTCCCTCTCCATCTAATTTTAAATAATAATTTCTAATGGATGTTAAACTAAAATCTACGAACTGAGAAAGAAAGGGAACAATCAAGAGAGAGAGCGCCAAGCCATCACGACTATACAGCACGTGGAAGGGGTCAGGATACGGATTTGGGATGGGATGGGGGGAAAGAAATGGTGCCCAACCACTTAGACGGTCGGGGATTGAACGCCGACCTGCATGAAGCTCTACTGTCCAGTTCAAGTGGTTGGGTGAATACAACACATATTATTTTTCAACTAAACAAAAGCCCATGAAAATAGAAATCACACACTCGTGTTATATGAAATAAAATACAATTTTACATTCCTTGTTGTATCAATAAATTTTAAATAATAAACACACATATATATACACTAGGTTTTTCTTTTGAAATATATGCAATGTCTTAGTAACTTGGTATACGTATTTACGTAAAATATTCATAAAGAATTTTAACTTTTCTCACTTTAAGTTTAGCAAAATTATTAATACTCATAACCTAATGACTCAACGACATCGTTCTATATAAACATAACTGGCAAATCACTTAGTTGCAATTAACGTAATGAACTTCGTAAAGAGTTTTCGAACAGATTAAGTGCAGAAAATGTACGCTCAACGTTAGCATTACAAACAGGTATTGTCAGATTTTTTGTTAATAGTTTCTACATAAGAAAATGTAGATTGCAGTCTGTTAACTAATAACCTATACATATTAACAGCATTACAGACCTTTTCTTCTTGAATATATTTGATAAAAGTTCTCTGGTCACGATTTCTGATTTGTAGAGAAAAAAATATTTCCTTGACATCTACTCATTTGTCAAAAAAAAAAACATGATTAGTTAACTGGTCCATGTGAGTCACATCGGGAATCGAATCTACAATTATCTAAAACTATAAAACTTCTTGAACTTCTGAATGTAAACATTTCCTGACTTCGCTTCACAATAAACTAATAAATTCGTGACATACAATGTGAGACAAATAATTTACGTTGCCTCTGCCAGATCTATTGAATATTTGCAATTGATTTGATAAGAAACTGTCAAATTTCATGAGATGATCTATGTAACTTAAGACAGTTTCCCTTTGATCCGAACCCATGGCTTCTCTGATCCCATGATATGTAATTCCCAAAACAAAGAGTTAAATCGACTTCAGAATGGTCCAAGACGGATCGAAACGTCGTCGTCCCTTCACCTTCTAGTGTGTGGTCTGGTCAACAAAGAGCTAAAATTCATCCCCAGTCATTACATCCTGTTATAAAAAAATATGATTTAGAAAAAAGTTCATATACACATTTATCTTATTTCAGAAAATAGAAAACATTCGCAAAATTATTTGAGACCATTTGCTTTTCAAGGCAATAAAAGTTTGATTGAGAAAGTTTTCATTAGTAGGATCGGTTTCTGTCAGTGAATTGAACGTTTAAGAGTTGCAATATCATCTGTATTGCAAGGGTTTACCTATTAGATAATTAACTAATCAGATAAATGGACTGGTCAGAGTGCAAGATCATTGGGTCCTTAATCATAGTCTGTTGATCCTCTGCCAATTTAAAATTGCCTTCCTATTTCCTATTTTTCCTTTTCTACTTCAGTTCCCATTGGTATTGTCTCACATTCTGTTGTTCCCTTACTGGCTTGTATTTGGTTTTGTTTTGTTTTATTCCACGCATTATTGCGACTCTTTACTCTCCCAACCTGTACACTTCAATATCCTAATTTTGATATATTTTGAATTAAATTAAATTATTTTAAAAATTAAAATTAAAATTTTAAAAATTAACTAAAAAAAATAAACTTTAAAAATTAAACGTTAAAAATTAACAAAAACTAGTCTTGTTTATTTGTTTTTCTGAGCCAGAAAAACTCTGAGCGCGGAGTTTCTGAGCGCGCTCAGAAACTCTGAGCTCTGGCTCAGAGAGCTAGAGCTCTCTGGCTCTGAGCGCGCGCTTCCGGTGTGCTGATGCGCCACTGTCTAAAACAAAGGAGCAGATGAATTATACGGAAATAATTAAAATAATAATTCATTGTGTCAGGGGGACAGGCAGCCAGAGTGTATTCATACATGATAGGCTTATATCGAGTTTCCTACCTCTCACCAAGGTCGAATTACTGACCCTGCCCAAGATGCAACCCACACAACATGCTGACTACCTGCTGAGTACCTAAGTACTGCTAGGTGAACAGGGGCATTTGAATTGAAATAAGTTTATTGAGGTATAAATGCACACAAAGGGTTGAGGTAGCTCAACCTATTCTCACCCCGTTAGGTAAGAGGAAATGCACCCAACCATTTCTGTCCCGCCCGGGATTCGAACCCGAATTCTAGATTTTGAGTCGAGAACGAACCCGACTCTACTACCGGTACCCTTAAATCGCTGCGTAGAGGTACATAAACGATCTGAATCCCACGACAAGTGTGTTGAATCCCCTTTACTCTGGGAGATCCGATTCTCCCTGCTCTTCTGGGACCATTACATCTTTAGTGCGTTTTCCCAGAGGCCCGCGATCCTCTATTAGACCATTGTTCCCGCCAATTCTCCCACAATGGTAGTGCGTATGCCATCTACTGCTCGAACGTTCGAAAATGAGTTGCTGTACCCAAAGACTTTCGTTGTCCTACCTAACCTAACCTGTCATAGGCCTATTCAAACAATCGTATGCCTAATATATGGCATCTTAGGCCTAATTTAGTAGCTATATGTGCTATACTAGGTCTAGATATAGGATAGATTAGGCCTCCCGGACGCAGGTTCGAATCCTCGTCACGGCCCTTGTGGACTTGTTCATTTGATTCATTACGTTAGTGTGATCTCTGTGTGTAAGGCCTAGATATGTTTTCGTTTGATTATTGCCTTCTTTCTCATGGCCTCTACAACATCAGAGTTGTTGTACAACATTACAACGAAACATGAACCTTCTTTGGGTGTAACAATCCATTTTGTGTACGTTTGACCAATAGTTGGTATAAGTACTATCATTTTGGGGGATGACACGTTGTAGTGCTCAATATCCTCTTCTTGGTCTTGTAAATGGATAGTATTTGTTATAGCCCGAGCCCCCCCTATCCCTCCCTCACCCACTGACCACCCTCATTTCTTATCTGGATGGGTTTCTTCCAATCTCATCCCGTCGATAATGTTTACAGAACGGCAGGCTTGTACAGATGTATTCTTCTCTCCCCACACCCCCCACTCACTCTCCCCACACCCACCAAGTACCATTCTCCCCACACCCACAGTCCCCACCATTTCCCCCTCTTAACCCACACACTAGCAAGGGGGAACAAGTTACACAACAGACAGTGATAGTGAGAAGTGAGTTTCTTAGCGCCGCGGTATCGTGTCACCGTTGTAGCTCATTGGCTTGCCAGTTTCAGCGAGGCAATAGGACAGGGAATCTCCCTTTGCCCCCCACAATGATCTGCTTCACACACAAGCGGGAAACAGGAGTACGCAGATGCGTCTTCCTTGCACTGTGTCGTCTTAGCGAGTTTCGGATAGCAAACAGGAGGCTATATAGTACGTCAGTCCTTCAAGTGCAGTACGATGAACCGGACAGTTCACCAAGAGCAACGCGTCTTAACTATGGTCAAGTGTTTTGTTGACCAGACCACACACTAGAAGTTGAAGGGACGACGACGTTTCGGTCCGTCCTGGACCATTCTCAAGTCGATCGACTAGAGAATGGTCCAGGACGGACCGAAACGTCGTCGTCCCTTCAACTTCTAGTGTGTGGTCTGGTCAACATACTTCAGCCACGTTATTGTGACTCATCGCCTGCATATGGTCAAGTCCTGTGCGAAGGTGCTTAGCGGAATCCGATAGCGGACGTCATGGTGTTTACTGGCGTTATATTGTCACTAGCGCTCTGACCTATCAGTAATTAACCGACTTTTATATTTTTACATGAGCGGTAAGTTGTGTAGCCACAGCATGTGTGCATTTTCCAAAGATGTCGATTTGTATTTCTACATAATGTCACAGATATTTTATTTCGAAGCGAATATATGCATACTAATTTCAAAATATGGCACACGAATACTTCTAAGTAGCAATATTTTAAATATGAGTTTTTATAGGTAGAAATACGCTGTGTCAAGGAGGTGGAGTGCTGGAGGACCCGGCTCAGGCCTCACCACACTAGAGGAAAGACTTTTATATAGATTCAGAATGACTAGGGTTCAATATGACTTTTATAGATGCAGAATGACTAGGGTTCAATATGACTTTTATATAGATGCAGAATGACTAGGGTTCAATATGACTTTTATATAGATGAAAAATTTATTTTGAATGACTGTATATAGAGAGACATAATACAGAATGACTTTGGGGATTTATATAGACCCTAACAGTGCAAAGTTTTCAATACTAGTACAACGAAAATCAGATATATTAATATCCATGTTGTTGCATTTGCTACTATTACTCTACTACAACTACTCCTTCTACTACCACTATTACTACTTTTACTACTACTACTACTACTAATACTATTACTACTTTTACTACGACTACTACTAATACTATTTTTAGTACTACAGCATCTGTAAGTACTATTATTCCTACTATTCCTTGTAGAAGAAGGCACACCGTCACATTTGCCTGTACGCTTACTATTTCCCTGGTCCAAGGTAAACATAGTCCGCCTATCTTCACCATCACCCAACACTAGAGAGTACTTCATCTCCTGGTTAATGATGTCATAAGTTTGGCCATTCAACGCCCGGCTTTGATAGGCCATCAAGGCTCACTTGATTGGCTAACCTCAAGCGAGCGAGTTTTTTATAATATATATATATATATATATATATATATATATATATATATATATATATATATATATATATATATATATATATATATATATATATATATATATATATATTATTAAATATGACCAAAAAAGTAAGAGTAATAATTCTCACACGAATTTTCTCAATATTTCTTAAGTTTCTTTTCACTGTCGATGGTAATTTAAAAATCAATTCTCCAAAATTCATTTTTATTTCTAGTCTGACGCGACACTTGAACGCGTTTCGTAATAACTTATTACATTTTCAAAGACTTTAGTTTACACACAC
The DNA here is from genome assembly GCF_040958095.1 of Procambarus clarkii. Lineage (NCBI taxonomy): Eukaryota > Metazoa > Arthropoda > Malacostraca > Decapoda > Cambaridae > Procambarus > Procambarus clarkii. The sequence goes on from NC_091189.1 coordinate 7,662,132, forward strand.
ACAACTATAACCTGCAAACACTAAACAGAGTTCTACTATGCTATCATTTAAACAGCTTTCATATTATATGCCCGCATTTGGGTGAGGTGATATGTTACAACAGTTTTGGATGAGGTGAACAAAACTTTCAACACAAGATAGAACAAACTTTCAACACAAGACAGAACACGGTGCAATGGGTATAAATTGGGTAAATCAAAGGGAAGAATGGAAGTAACTACAAAGGGCCTATTGGCCCATATTTCTTGATGCTTCTATATTGGTTCAGAGTCTTGAAGTGGGTAGAATATACTTGTGCATTAATTGGACGTTGATTGCTGGTGTTAACTTCTTGATGTGTAGTGCTTCGCAAATGTCGAGCCTCCTGCTATCGCTGTATCTATCGATGATTTCTGTGTTGTTTGTTAAGACTTCTCTGGTGATGGTCTGGCTCAAAATAGACACTGTGGTTAAGTAATACGTATATGGCCGGCTTATATGTCTTTCTCACTATTATGTTAAGTGTTATTACGCAAGTCCTTAGCCGCTTTGAGTAATTGAGGTCTGAGGAGACCAGGAGTGTGAGGAGACCAGGAGTGTGAGGAGACCAAGAGTGTGAGGAGACCAGGAGTGTGAGGAGACCAAGAGTCTGAGAAGACCGAGAGTGTGAGGAGATCAGGAGTGTGAGGAGACCAGGAGTGTGAGGAAACCAGGAGTGTGAGGAGACCAGGAGTGTGAGGAAACCAGGAGTGTGAGGAGACCAGGAGTGTGAGGAGACCAGGAGTGTGAGGAAACCAGGAGTGTGAGGAGACCAGGAGTCTGAGGAGACCAGGAGTGTGGCGGTGTCGCATTTTCCTGCTTACGGCTCGTAGCTGAAAGAACCCCGTGGGATCGTGGCTTCCCTTGACGTTGAAAGTCTATTCACTAACGTTTCAATGGAAAGGAGCATCAATATAATATTGAACTATGATACCGGAGCAGTTACAGCCCTGCTCCTGTGCCATATATATATATATATATATATATATATATATATATATATATATATATATATATATATATATATATATAATAAATAAAAAATTATATACATATTTAGATTTGATAAAAATTAGATACATATTTTATTGGAAATGCTGAACTTGGGAAATATCTTAATAGTTTTCATTTATTTCATATCAACATTTGACATTTCAACACTATAGAAATGTTGAAGTGTGCATAAATCATCGAATGTTTTTTACGTGTATTTCCAGATTCTGCGCCAAAGGTCCCATTGGCACAGAATACATTTATTATATATACTCATTTATTATATACTTAGTGCTTTCTTCTCATAGTTCCCCCTTTTATAACCTACCTTTTTGTTAATGTTCTCTCATTTATACTTTCTCTTTCTACCTTTCTCTCCTTTTATCTCCTCGTCTCTCCCTTATTTCTCTACACTTTACCTCTTCCCTTCGTATCTCCCCTTACATGCTTTATTCACCATCCTTTACATAGTTACATTCACCACTGCGCAATCTACTCCAATTGATTGATTGATGAAGATTAAGCCACCCAAAAGATGGCACGGGCATGAATAGCCCGTAAGCTACTCCAATTATCCTCCCTTGTATTTTAACTCCATCCATCACAACCTTATTACTTATTTATGGCTTTGGAAAGTGAGGTGAATTTTGAACAGGTGTTTTTGTTAATGTATATTCCATTACACCACAGTAATTAAGGCTGAGTGAAGGTTTATTGATCTCTTCATGGTACCTCCCATGAAAGTACCCCTAGTTATTAGTTATAGTTATTAGTTAGTTATTAGTTAGTACTAGTTATTAGTTACACCCAGCCGTTCCCACTAGGCCTTAAGATGCTTAAATTAAGGGTTCCCTTAACATGAAAGCTAAAAAGATAAGGTAATGATGAGGAGGCGTTAAGCCAGGTCGCCTGTAGCCATGATCGGGATATAAGGACCAAGGTTCAGGGAGAGGATGATGCTCGACCACTTGGAGGCTCGGGGGATCGAGCGCCGACCTGCAGTAAGCGACGCTGCACCGATCAGTCCAAGTGCTTGGGTATTAAACTATAAAAGAGCATAGGCCATTTGGCTCTGATGCGACTGTTGTTTGCACCTTAAAAAAAGACTTCAATAAATCTCTAACTACTCTAATGCGTCCATTAAATGTGACGCTGTTGGTGTGGTGGAGGATCGAGGCTCGCTATGGCAGTGCCAATTCTAACTACCGTCCAGTTTAATACCATTCGTGGTGAAGCTAATTAATATTAAGTACTAATATTAACATCAACAGTTAATGTTAATATTACATTAATATATAATATCAATAATATAATATTGATATTGGTATTATAATAACATTTTAATAATAATATTAAAATGAGCTTGCTATTAGGTATTAATGGCAAGTATCAATGTTAAGTATCAATGTTAAGTATCAATGTTGATGGAACGTCGACAACAGCTGCAAAAAAATAAAGACAATCAAACTCCATATTTCAGACTTCCAAAGAAGTCACTGGTTGTCGCAATTGGAGCCACTCCTACATAAGGAGGGGCATGGGGTGGTGGTCAACCCCCAAAACATCCTCACGACACTCGTCATACAATCACAAGTCATGATGGTAATATGCTTGAGGCTAACCGAGAGGCTCTCTGGCCTCCAGCCTCGGACAGACCGACAGACCGACCGACAGACCGACCGACAGACCGACCGACAGTCTCTTATACAGATGTATAGATGATCGTCATACTGAAGTAATATAAGTAATCTGGTAAACAATATTTCTTTTGTTCACTTAATTGATGTCTCTTACTCTATTTCTCTTTATTTATCTTGCTATGTCTCTCTCTCTCTCTCTCTCTCTCTCTCTCTCTCTCTCTCTCTCTCTCTCTCTCTCTCTCAGTCTCTCTCTGTTTACCTATTTATCTCTCATTTTATTCGCTCTGATTTTTCCTCCTTTGCCTATCAACCAACTTAAAATGGCAAATTTTGTCGATTACAAAACTTTCCATTCCAATATTAGACTTTTTCCTATAATCAGTAAAATCTGTAAAGCTGTTTTAGCGCTCGAAAAGTTTAGTTTCTCGAGTCATCTTGAAATGCAATCATTATACCGTCATTCAACCTCGTTTTGTTATCTAATTCCATTCACCTGAGCTCTAGGAGATTCGAACCGCGAACCCCACGTGTGTGAGGCGATCGAAGCTCTATCGACCTAGCTATTAAGTAGTCTTAATAAGGAAAGATTCCAGAAGCAGCATCCTGATGCCAAACTCAAAGGGGAATTTGTGCTTCACACCCAAGTCATATAACTTTTATTTAACTTATCTAATGTTTGTAGTCACTGGTTTACTGAATGTGTGGATATTAATTTTAAATTCAACATCTATATTGACTTCCTCATTTAACTACATTTGCTTATTTTTACACTTGTTCAAATGGCTAGGGACAGGAAACGTGGCAAATTTTACACAAACTCTTGATTTTTTTTATATGATAAAGGCGTTGATATTCCAATCTTAATCATTCATTATCCCAGTCTTAACTATCATTTTTTTCAGTGTTAATTGTCAATTATTCACGTGTTAACTATCAATTATTCCAGTGTTAATTGTCAATTATTCCAGTGTTAATTGTCAATTATTCCAGTGTTAACTATTAATTATTTTAGTGTTAATTGTCAATTATTCCAGTGTTAATTGTCAATTATACCAGTGTTAACTATGAATTATTCCAGTGTTAATTGTCAATTATACCAGTGTTAACTATGAATTATTCCAGTGTTAATTGTCAATTATACCAGTGTTAACTATGAATTATTCCAGTGTTAATTGTCAATTATACCAGTGTTAACTATGAGTTATTCCAGTGTTAATTGTCAATTATACCAGTGTTAACTATGAATTATTCCAGTGTTAATTGTCAATTATTTCAGTCTTATCTATCAACATTGGCCACACATTAAGATTGTCCCCACATAAAACAGGAGAACGTAGCTGCACATAGACCTATGAGTCGGCCTTCCAAATATTTATATCTTAGGCCTACATTATTTGCTGCGTATGCGTTTTTACTTGCGCATAGAGAATAAAAAGAACTGAAGCACTGAAAGATAAAGCTGAAGTTTCAGCACAGTTCTCCTGAGGACACACAGTAAACTGTGCATCCTCTCACCGTACATTTCAAAGTAGGCAGAGTAGGAAACATTTGAAATATATATTTAATTATAACATAGGCTCTATTTCACATTCCTCACTCGTCGTTTAGCTCTTAGGTATATTTATTTCTTTTTGTATACATTTTATATTGCTTGGTATCAGTAAAATAATTTAGCTTCTCCATGCTGTGGTTTCCGGCCTCCTGGTCACATCCCCTGGAGATCCTCTCATCAGTGCCTTGATCTCCACAAAGACTTCTCGATCAAGAAGCTATCGCCTCCGTTTAACACTACACAACAGCAGTCTCTCCTGCTCGTCCTCTTGTTTTCCCTCATACCTCTCTTCACCCTGTCTACCTCATTTCTCCTCTCCCAGTCTATCTCCTCTCTCCTCTTCCCACTCTTTCTTCACATTTCTTCTTCCAAACAGGGATCAATAGAGAAGGCTCTCGCCCTAGTTGAGCGCTGTTTATAAACTTGTTCGCTAGGGCTTTCCTTCAAGGAGCTGAAGAAACGATTGGACATCAAAAAAGGCTATTGTGAAAATCCGTTGGAGCCCTGATGAGAGGCTCGAACCCATGCGGAGGGTGTTCCCACGCACACGTTCCCATTGACACATCACGTTAATGTGGTTAAAGGCTATTGTACTAAAATATACATCAAAAGTCTTCTGAAATCCTCTGTATCTCATGGATCAGTTGGCCGTACTGCTGTTTTCACACATCGTAGGCCTGATGTAGTTTTTTCTACCTCGAATTGCTAGTTAACCTAGTTCCTGCCTCCTGTGCACCAGTAGGCCTAGTCTTGGTGTTTCTGTACTCATTATCAAGTCGTTTTCCCATTATAGGTGTTCCCCATTTTCCTTCAATTTCCGGTTTGTATTTTTTATTAACCACCTATTATTTTATTTTAATTAATCATTATTTTATTGACAGCCTTTACTTTCCTTGATAACTTTTTTTTGTCAATACTATTCACGTGATTTGTCTTATCTATTTCTTCCCCCCCCCCCACACTCATTCTTATCAAGTTTGTTCATTTAGCTTTCTTATTCTTCCTCCTCCTCGCAATCTTGTTTATCTTCGTGGCTTTCTTTCTCATCAAGTTTGTACATTACTTTCCCCTCCTCGCAGTGTGTGTGTGTGTGTGTGTGTGTGTGTGTGCGTGTGTGTGTGTGCGTGTGTGTGTGTACGTGTGTGTGTGTGCGTGTGTGTGTGTGTGTGTGTGTGTGTGTGTGTGTGTGTGTGCGTGCGTGTGTGTGTGTGTGTGTGTGTGTGTGTGTGTGTGTGTGTGTGTATGTGTGTGTGTGTATGTCTCATTCTCCTTTTTATCTCGAGTTTGAGGGGACACAGATTCTCTCTGACTGCGAAGATGAAGCTGAACTGACACAGTAGCACTGATCTCACCCCTCAATTGCGCCACCATAATGAATTTCAGTTTCAAGGCTTTCCGTGGCCACTTGCGAAACCTGTGCATCTTTCTTCGGTCATGGCGGCTTTATCTGCATTTAAATGGTTTATGAACTCCGGGGTGCCTTGAGGTTGTGTCTGTATCATTATTAATGCCGGGTTACGGTGTTTCGAAGTTCGTATAAGGTGTTTAATAAATATATAGACTAAGCGCCATGTACATCTGTACATCGAGGAAAGATGTACAGGTTTCGTCAGGGAACACACGTTAATGCTTGGTGGTTCATGGCCCAGAAATTGGGTTCGATTCAAGACCTCTCAATTTCTCTCTCTGGGGTTCCGGTTGGTATTTTAATGTTCTGTTATTTTAATGTTATTGGCTTTACCTGGGTATGATTTTTTTTTACCGGAGATTTACCAGTATCTGCCAATATTTACCGGAGATTTACCAGTATCTGCTAATATTTACCGGAGATTTACCAGTATCTGCCAATATTTACCGGAGATTTACCAGTATCTGCCAATATTTACCGGAGATTTACCAGTATCTGCCAATATTTACCGGAGATTTACCAGTATCTGCCAATATTTACTGGAGATTTACCAGTATCTGCCAATATTTACCGGAGATTTACCAGTATCTGCCAATATTTACCGGAGATTTACCAGTATCTGCCAATATTTACTGGAGATTTACCAGTATCTGCTAATATTTACCGGAGATTTACCAGTATCTACCAATATTTACCGGAGATTTACCAGTATCTACCCATATTTACCGGAGATTTACCAGTATCTACCCATATTTACCGGAGATTTACCAGTATCTACCCATATTTACCGGAGATTTACCAGTATCTACCCATATTTACCGGAGATTTACCAGTATCTTCCAATATTTACCGGAGATTTACCAGTATCTACCAATATTTACCGGAGATTTACCAGTATCTACCCATATTTACCGGAGATTTACCAGTATCTACCCATATTTACCGGAGATTTACCAGTATCTACCCATATTTACCGGAGATTTACCAGTATCTGCCAATATTTACCGGAGATTTACCAGTATCTGCCAATATTTATCAGATATTTGTTAATATTTACCGCAATTACCTAAATTTATCTGAGTGTCCCTAGCTATTGGCCTCGAAGGGAGGAGAAAGGGGGACAGGAAGCCGGTGACTTGTCAAACGTCTCTCTACTATCCCTGATGTTCAAGTTGGTCTTGAACATCACTATTGCTGTTAAGATACTTTTGTCGTATGGAACAGAGCAGCTGAGCTAGTGTGGGGCTATGACCTAGGTGCTCCTTTCCTATACTGTCCCATAGCTTCTCCTTTCCATTCCCCCCTTACTAGCTCTCCCTACACCGTCCCATGTATAGCCTCTCCCTCCCATCTCTTCCATTTCCTCTCTCTCTACCTACCCCTGCTTCTGTCTCTACCTGTTTATTTCTTCTTGACAGTCGGCTTGTATTAATTCCCTTTCTTTTAGGATTATCCTCCCTCCCATTTGTTTTCCCCGTTCCTTCCCTCCCACCACAACCCAGGGATCCCTGTCCCAAAGCCTCTCCTGAAGGAGGCACCGCCCCCTCACACGCACACTCCCTCCCCGGTCATGCCCCTGGCACCCTCTCATCGATTCCTCGTTGGGCTTCTCACCTTGGCTCGTTCATCGCACCCTCAGGGGCCCCCTAGACAACGCCAGCCTCCGGTGGGAAGAAGGGAACGCCCATCTCCCCCCCCCCCTGACCACTTTCCTCCCCCCCTTTTCCCCCCTCCTCCCCCCTGAACACTCCCCCCCTTCAGGACAGAGAGTTTCCAAGACTACTTGACCTCTTGGAATCCGTTGATGACGCTATTGACAAGTTCCCTTCTCCCAAGAGAGAGAATGGCAACCTTCCAGGGTCGACAAGTGGGAGGGAAAACTTGGAAAAGAAGTGTTGGAGGGAAGGGAGGAAGGGGAGTAAGAAGGGGGGGGGGAACAAGGAGAATAGGAGTGGAGGAAGGAGGTAGAGGTGGGGGGTGGAAATAGGGGAAAGATTGATGAAGAAAAAAGGGTGGAAAAATGAAGAAACTGGAGACGAGAGGAAGAGGAGGGGAAGAACCAGGAAAGGGGGGCGATGGGGGGGATGGGAGGGGGCAGAGTAATAGAAAAAGCGAGAGAAAGAGGAAAAAACGAGATCGATGCCAGAGTTGGAAGGAGATTACCAGATGGTAGAGAGTTAGCAATTAAATTAACCTTTTCTGTGACTTGAATTCCCCACAACAGTTGGACGGGATCACTAATCATCACCAAGAGCAGGCAGGTGTGTGTATGTGTGTGTGCAGGTGTGTGTGTGTGCAGGTGTGTGTATGTGTGTGCGCAGGAACGTGCTCCAGTTTCCCAGGAACGCCAACGATTTCCACACCGATAATTTTCATCGAAGAGAAAGCAACATAATAGTTCGAGGCTTCGCACAAGAACTGCGTCAGCGGCTCAGAGGAATACCAGAGGTGTTTGTGCAAGCTTCTTTTGCCCTTTGTAACTGGTGAAAAGCCTAGTGGAGGCAGGCAGCGAAGGAAAACATCAGACATTCGATTGATAAAATACAATGGAATTATTTTTAATTGACGATTCGACGTGGCTCAGCAAACGGTGTTTAGGAGGATAATTCACGTCAGTTGCATGAACTATGGCCAGGACCTAGTTTAATTATAAGAACAGGCCTAGAGGGTAGGGGATATAGGCCTAGAGGGTAGGGGATATAGGCCTAGAGGGTAGGGGATATAGGCCTAGAGGGCAGGGGATATAGGCCTAGAGGGTAGGGGATATAGGCCTAGAGGGTAGGGGATATAGGCCTAGAGGGTAGGGGATATAGGCCTAGAGGGTAGGGGATATAGGCCTAGAGGGTAGGGGATATAGGCCTAGAGGGAAGGGGATATAGGCCTAGAGGGTAGGGGATATAGGCCTAGAGGGTAGGGGATATAGGCCTAGAGGGTAGGGGATATAGGCCTAGAGGGTAGGGGATATAGGCCTAGAGGGCAGGGGATATAGGCCTAGAGGGTAGGGGATATAGGCCTAGAGGGTAGGGGATATAGGCCTAGAGGGTAGGGGATATAGGCCTAGTAGAAAACCCAGCTGAAGAAATATTGTGTTGGAAACATTATTACAAGGAAGTTTCAAGGTAGTTGAAAACCAAGCAGAAGGTATGAAATATTTGTATAGTTTTTAATCAGATAATAAAATCAATATATGAAGTTAATTCTACAGGTATATGCACAACTTATTGATGTTGACTGGCCATGAACTGATGACTGATGACTGAATTGACTGATGAACGGTGCAGAATGTCCATCTTCCGGAGTGATATATATATATATATATATATATATATATATATATATATATATATATATATATATATATATATATATATATATATATATATATATATGCCTATACTTGCATAAACCACAAGTGAAGATTAACAATCTTTGGACAACACCCACCAGTGGGACTCGAACCCAGAAAGCACAACTACCTTCCAGTAGCTGGCATAACTAGTATGCTTTAACCCACTACGCCATCAGACCTTACAAAAGAAGTAGATAGTTCGAGATATATATATCTCAAACATCTCCACCTCCCGAAGGCACCAGATGAGTGAGGGGTCAGTCTGCATTTTTCGTCAAGCCACTGTCAATGTGAGAGAACTCTTGTCCAGCTTATAAGCCTATACTTGCATAAACCACAAGTGAAGATTAACAATCTTTGGACAACACCCACCAGTGGGACTCGAACCCAGAAAGCACAACTACCTTCCAGTAGCTGGCATAACTAGTATGCTTTAACCCACTACGCCATCAGACCTTACAAAAGAAGTAGATAGTTCGAGATATATATATCTCAAACATCTCCACCTCCCGAAGGCACCAGATGAGTGAGGGGTCAGTCTGCATTTTTCGTCAAGCCACTGTCAATGTGAGAGAACTCTTGTCCAGAGTTGTTTGAGATATATATATCTCGAACTATCTACTTCTTTTGTAAGGTCTGATGGCGTAGTGGGTTAAAGCATACTAGTTATGCCAGCTACTGGAAGGTAGTTGTGCTTTCTGGGTTCGAGTCCCACTGGTGGGTGTTGTCCAAAGATTGTTAATCTTCACTTGTGGTTTATGCAAGTATAGGCTTATAAGCTGGACAAGAGTTCTCTCACATTGACAGTGGCTTGACGAAAAATGCAGACTGACCCCTCACTCATCTGGTGCCTTCGGGAGGTGGAGATGTTTGAGATATATATATCTCGAACTATCTACTTCTTTTGTAAGGTCTGATGGCGTAGTGGGTTAAAGCATACTAGTTATGCCAGCTACTGGAAGGTAGTTGTGCTTTCTGGGTTCGAGTCCCACTGGTGGGTGTTGTCCAAAGATTGTTAATCTTCACTTGTGGTTTATGCAAGTATAGGCTTATAAGCTGGACAAGAGTTCTCTCACATTGACAGTGGCTTGACGAAAAATGCAGACTGACCCCTCACTCATCTGGTGCCTTCGGGAGGTGGAGATGTTTGAGATATATATATCTCGAACTATCTACTTCTTTTGTAAGGTCTGATGGCGTAGTGGGTTAAAGCATACTAGTTATGCCAGCTACTGGAAGGTAGTTGTGCTTTCTGGGTTCGAGTCCCACTGGTGGGATATATATATATATATATATATATATATATATATATATATATATATATATATATATATATATATATATATATATATATACACACTCCCCGACAGTTTACCCCGCGTCGCCATGAATATTCAGAGACACAGCCCACAACGTGTTTTGGTGAATATACACAGATACACAACCCACGGCCGCATACCAGTTTATATAGACATAGCTACAGCCAATCCCGCGTTTCGGCGAGTATTCACCTAGAGTTCACTCTAGTCCTGTTCAATGTCCTGGACTAAATTGTACTTGCTTCTCGGCCAGTAAGCTTTTGTGGTGCCGTAATAACTCTCCCGTTCGGTTAACACACCTACAATCCAGCACCAATCCTAATCAATAATATATAAAGAAGAAAGTAAAATTCCAATTCCATGATATTAGGTCGAGGAGATGCACGAGGAAGAACAGCTTCTGGATGCTTAGGGGATGGATATTGATTGAAAGTTGAGAAATGGGCTTGCGTAAAGTGGATTGGAGCTGAGGTAGGAATTAATGGATGGGTGGGGGGGGGGGTTATGGCGGAGAACTTCTAATGGAAATGTGAAAGTATCTTGCGAGGTGTGTGTGTGTGTGTGTGTGTGTGTGTGTGTGTGTGTGTGTGTGTGTGTGTGTGTGTGTGTGTGTGTGTTTACTAGTTGTGTTTTGCAGGGGTTGAGCTTTGCTCTTTCGGCCCGCCTCTCAACTGTCAATGTGTGTGTGTGTGTGTGTGTGTGTGTGTGCGTGCGTGCGCACGCGCGTGATTAGGCGACATCCAGGGTTGGAGAAAGTACAATGACGCAAGTCCGACACTAATTTATAACAGAATAAAACAGAAAATTTAGAATTAATGACACACCATTTGAAAATAATTTTGCCTTATATTCCTAGACAAATAAGGTAAGTAATTGGATAAGTAACAGGTATATAGACACATATGGGTAACCAACCACAAGACCTTTGAGACAATAGATATTCTTAAGCTGTTAATTGTTCTGAATAAATAGCGTAAAGATCTCTTATCAATCTACGCTATCTTGAGAAAGAGAGAGAGAGAGAGAGAGAGAGAGAGAGAGAGAGAGAGAGAGAGAGAGAGAGAGAGAGAGAGAGAGAGAGAGAGAGAGAGAGAGACAGAGAGAGAGAGAGACAGAGAGAGAGACAGACAGAGAGAGAGAGAGACAGGTGTAGACAACAACAATGTCTAATGTGTCTATGTCTATCTAGAAAACTTCCCAACGTTTGTCAACATGTGACTTTTATCACCCCCCCCCCCAACGCGTGTCGATCAGGTCGACGGCTGTTGTGTCCTGTGGCCGACATGACGCATGTGTACACTGTCGTCACCTTTGTCGACCTGACGTGAAGAATGACATCACCTGAGGTGACCTGGTGTTGAAGGTGGCGTGGCTTGTGTCGAGTCTATCGTGTCGAGCTTCTAGATCATATCTATCGTGTTTAACGGCTATCGTGTCAACCTTTTTGGGTCATTTTTTATGGTGTCGTCGACTTCGTGACGCCATTAAATGACCTATATAAATTTTATTGACATTCGTTTCATCTATATAAATCACATTTTTAACGCAATCAACCAATCCGTTAAAAATGCGACCTATTAGCCAAAAAAATATATATAGCCCTTAATAGTGACGCTGTCTATGCATCAGCCTCGGTAGGTTAGGTAGGCTGCTTGGGTTCGTATACGCTTCTGGTTAGCAAAACAGTCGCATTTTTGACGGAGTGGCAGAAATGAGAGAACGGGCTGTTTCACCACCCTCCCTTTCCTTACTAACCTAACCTCCCCCTCTCAATTTGCCTCTCCTCCCTTTTCCCCCCTCTTCATCTCCTAATTTTCCCATCCCCCCCTATTCTCCTTCCTTCGTCCCCTCCCCCCCCCCTCTCCCCCTCCCAGGCGATTGGTTTGCGGACGCAATTAACGACTTGAAACGCAAATTAATTCAGAAATGATTGGCACACCAACAATCCGCGACGCCACCCGCAGACCCCGGGCTCAAACAACAGGCCCGCGAGACTTAGTCAGAGATCAAACACGTATCCTGCTTTTATGCCAGACTAAGCGACCGGCGGGAATGACAATGTCAGACCCCACTATAGGCGGTTATGGCAATGTCAGACCACACTAGAGGCGGGTATGACAATGTCAGACCCCACTAGAGGCGGGTATGACAATGTCAGACCCCACTAGAGGCGGGGATGACAATGTCAGACCCCACTAGAGGCGGGTATGACAATGTCAGACCCCACTAGAGGCGGGGATGACAATGTCAGACCCCACTAGAGGCGGGTATGACAATGTCAGACCCCACTAGAGGCGGGTATGACAATGTCAGACCCCACTAGAGGCGGGTATGACAATGTCAGACCCCACTAGAGGCGGGTATGACAATCTCAGACCCCACTAGAGGCGGGTATGGTAATATCTACAGTATCAGTTGCCAAACATCGATTTAATATTCAATTCAGTAATCAAATACTGGATATTCGGCAGGCAATTGGGTGATTAAACACAGCTTGTTACACCTGACACACACACACACAAACCTCGTGTACGTATCCGAGGTCACACGGCTAACGATCTCGTTCGTGAGTGCCCTCGTTACTGAGAACCATCTCGTTCTCTACACCCAGCCACTCCGTAACAAAATGCAACTGTTTTTAGCCTAACCGGAAACTTACGAACCCAAGCAACCCACCTAACCTATCGCGGCAGATGAATTGGAACCAGTCCCCAGCTGCACCTAGCCGCCACCAGTCCCCAGCTGCACCTAGCCGCCACCAGTCCCCAGCTGCACCTAGCAGCCACCAGCCCCCAGCTGCACCTAGCCGCCACCAGCCCCCAGCTGCACCTACCCGCCACCAGCCCCCAGCTGCACCTAGCCGCCCCCAGCCCCAGCTGCACCTAGCCGCCCCCAGCCCCCAGCTACACCTAGCCGCCACCAGCCCCCAGCTGCACCTAGCCGCCCCCAGCCCCCAGCTGCACCTAGCCGCCACCAGTCCCCAGCTGCACCTGGCCGCCCCCAGCCCCCAGCTGCACCTAGCCGCCACCAGCCCCCAGCTGCACCTAGCCGCCCCCAGCCCCCAGCTGCACCTAGCCGCCCCCAGCCCCAGCTGCACCTAGCCGCCACCAGCCCCCAGCTGCACCTAGCCTCCCCCAGCCCCCAGCTGCACCTAGCCGCCCCCAGCCCCCAGCTGCACCTTGCCGCCCCCAGCCCCCAGCTGCACCTAGCCGCCCCCAGCCCCCAGCTGCACCTAGCCGCCACCAGCCCCCAGCTGCACCTAGCCGCCCCCAGCCCCAGCTGCACCTAGCCGCCACCAACGTGGATACAACCCTGCTCGCAGGCTGCATTAAACATGACTCTGCACGAAAAGATAATCAAAATATCTAAAGAGATAAAGATATCTGAAAAAATAGGCACTGATCTTCCCTTCAGTTGCTGGGAAGGTCTGAGGAAACTTATCACTGAAGGGTTACTGAAGCCTCTCGATCGGACCAATTACCAGATAAGAAGCAGTTTGGCTCTAAGAGATCTTAATAAGACGCTGGACCTCTTTCTAAGGTTGACCGTGAAATGGAACAAGAGCTGTAAGCAGGAACAGCCACGTACGGTGAGAAGACACACAAGAGGATACATAACAGGAGAGGATACATAAGAGGAGAGGATACATAAGAGGAGAGGATACATAAGAGGAGAGGATACATAAGAGAAGAGGACTCTCTCCCCAGACCCCAAACGTGGACGACTTCAAGAGAAAACTGGATGGTTTCTGTTCAAGAAGTGCCGGATCAACTGGGCTGTGGTGGATAGCTTGGCGCAACAAGTAACAAACAGCCTGTTGGACCAAGCTCTCACAAGTCACTGGGGAGTAGAAATACTCCCAGAACCCCATCCAGGTACAATCCAGGACACATGCTATAACTTTGGATATTGTTTCAACATTATAAATGTTATTTTTATTACTATTTTTATTTTATAATTAATGTTTTTTGTGCGTTAATATTACTCTCTGGTTCATGGGCTCCAAGCTAATTACTCTATTCAAAAATAAATTTACTGCTGTTTCTTTAAAAAAAAAATGTGATTACAATCATTAAAAAACAGCTGAAAGTAATTGAGTGTCATTCACGGTGGATTAAACGTCACTATACTTTTGTGTTCAGCGAGCACTGGACTGTGAAAATCTCGTTGCCACCATTGTTACTGATACCAAGAGTAATACTGTACCACTTTATCATGGTATCGTGGTAGTTGATACCATTGTTACTGATACCAAGAATAATACAGTAACTCCTTATCATGGTAGTATTTTGTAAAATGAAAATAATAATTTGTGTAAAATTATTATTATTATTGAGAAACTTACTACAATGCCATAGGCTTAAATAAAGGTGAATGAAAGACCCAATATATGTTTAGGAGTATTAAAATTTCTCAAGGTGCTGTATATAATATTCTGATAATGTTGTATATTCACCTATACAACCTTCATTATTATTCTTATTATTATTTTTATTATTATTATTATTATTTTCTTGATCCTCGTCTGTTCAATCTTCTTCATATTTACATAACTATTACTAATTTTTCGCTAATTAGGTATTTGCCCCAATTGTTCGCTCAGTACCACAAGATACACTCATCAAACCACCACCATAATTAACGACCCATTAAGAAAAAATGTCCGATGAGTAAGGAACCCTTAAGATACAGAGTGAATAACTAGCGAGTCTTATTAACACTTTCTTCACAATCCCTTTGAGGTGATGTGAAAAATACAAAATGTATTTTTGGATGTAGAAAAATACATCATATAGTTTTCAATTTTTTAATGTGAACACTTGACATTTCAGCACTTTAGAAATACAGTACCACTGGACTTGTGATCCTGTGGTCCTGGGTTCGATCCCAGGCGCCGGCGAGAAACATTGGCAGAGTTTCTTTCACCCTATGCCCCTGTTACCTAGCAGTAAAATAGGTACCTGGGTGTTAGCCAGCTGTCACGGGCTGCTTCCTGGGGGTGGAGGCCTGGTCGAGGACCGGGCCGCGGGGACACTAAAGCCCCGAAATCATCTCAAGATAACCAAGATGCTCAAGTGTGCATAAATTATTTCATCTCTTTTGACGTGTATTTCCAAGATCTGCACCAAGCGTTTCCCTTTAAAAAGACCCTCCCCTCCCCTTCCCCCTCCCCGGAAAAACCCCCAGTTTAAACATAAATTAGTTTCCGCTTTGAGATATCTTAATTGGCCATTGGAGCGTTCAACGTTGCAGAAAACTGCAAATTAAAAAAACACAGTTGGAGATTGTCACAGATATAATATAGGCAATATTATTCTATTATATAAATGATATTGTATCTGTTCTTTTTTTTTTCTCATCATGACTGACACTTTTTTGGGTTGTATTTTCAAAGGTCTTGGTTGTATTTTCGACGTTCGTGATTGTATTTTCGACGTTTTTTATTGTATTTTCGACGTTTTTGAGTGGTGTTTTTCGACGTATTTTACGCTACTGTATCCGCAAATGTCCAAGTTTGTGAATCTTGATATAACAAATAAGACCTTATTTTTGTACGTTTTGATCATGTTTATGGTAACTAGGAAATTCTTGGGCAGCCTTGATAATGCCCTCATACATAGCGTCCCATCATACATGGCGTCGCAGCATACATAGCGTCGCATCATACATAGCGTCGCATCATACATAGCGTCGCATCATACATAGCGTCGCATCATACATAGCGTCGCATCATACATGGCGTCGCATACATGGCGCACAACCACCTCCAGTGAGAATTGAGCTGCTGGCCGCTTGTTTAACTTCTTCAGCTAAACTGATTAGCTGTTTGTGTAGCCAGCTCCATCGGGAGGCCCCCGTCAGGCCTATCCGGTTGCTTGTCCGGTCAGCTTCATCAGGGCCTCTGCATGGCTGTTTGTCCTTGATGGGGGTGGGGGTCGATATAGATGCCAACATTTCTGAAAGTGTGGCACTTGGGTCAACCTCGACTGGCCTATGACGCCCAAATATTTGGTAAGTTTTGTGGGGCAAACCCAAGGTGTCTCAGCTTCTGGTAAACAGCAAAGACAGTCCCTGAACCGATTATGTGCCTCTGTAACACTTTCCACCACCCTCACACACGAGATGGGTATGGGGTGCATAATAAAGAAAGAAATTAAAGGTACAAAGAGATATTTTATTATTATTATTTTAAATATGTATATATATATATATTGGTGTATACTGGCAGCAGGTTTTCTTTCAATCATGTTTCATTGAATATGACCGCATATTCTGTATTTGTTATTTTCTGGTTTAGGGCTTCTATCCCTCTAACTATTTTCTTAGCATCAGGGCTTAATTGAAATAGGAGTTCTCCAAAACTCATTTTCGTACTTTTAAGGTGAAGAAAAGAAGTGATTTACTATAGAGTGTATTACACTTATTTGTATAATTTGCACGACGTTTCGAACCTCCATGGTTCATTCTCAAGTGAACAGATCTTACAATACTAGTTGATTTTATACCCGCATTAGGTCAGGTGATAATACAATGAAGGTGAAAACATGGGGGGATACATAAGGGATAAACATAGGGGCTGCAGAAGGCTTATTGGCCCATACGAGGCATCTCCTATCTAAACACAGATTAATCCAGTGTAATTGGCCTGTTATGTTGGACATTGTCTTCTGTGTTGGCATCGATATGTTCTTGTCTTGTCCTTACTCTCATGGTGGGTAGAGTAAATAGTTCCGTGATTTGGGTGTTCATGGTAGGTCGCTCTATTCTTATGTGAATTGCCTCAAGAATTTGTAATCTTCTTGAATCTTGGGTTTTGTCTATTATGCAAGTATTCTTGTTCAACATTTCTCTTGTTAGAGTAATGTCATGGGCTTGTCACAAGCCCATGACATTACTCTAACAAGAGAAATGTTGAACAAGAATACTTGCATAATAGACAAAACCCAAGATTCAAGAAGATTACAAATTCTTGAGGCAATTCACATAAGAATAGAGCGACCTACCATGAACACCCAAATCACGGAACTATTTACTCTACCCACCATGAGAGTAAGGACAAGACAAGAACATATCGATGCCAACACAGAAGACAATGTCCAACATAACAGGCCAATTACACTGGATTAATCTTTGTGTTTAGATAGGAGATGCCTCGTATGGGCCAATAAGCCTTCTGCAGCCCCTATGTTTATTCCTTATGTATCCCCCCATGTTTTCACCTTCATTGTATTATCACCTGACCTAATGCGGGTATAAAATCAACTAGTATTGTAAGATCTGTTCACTTGAGAATGAACCATGGAGGTTCGAAACGTCGTGCAAATTATACAAATAAGTGTAATACACTCTATAGTAAATCACTTCTTTTCTTCACCTTAAAAGTACGAAAATGAGTTTTGGAGAACTCCTATTTCAATTAAGCCCTGATGCTAAGAAAATAGGTAGAGGGATAGAAGCCCTAAACCAGAAAATAACAAATACAGAATATGCGGTCATATTCAATGAAATATATATATATATATATATATATATATATATATATATATATATATAAATATATATATATATATATATATATATATATATATATATATATATATATATATATATATATATATATATATATATATATATATATATAAATATATATATATATATATATATATATATATATATATATATATATATATATATATATATATATATATATATATATATATATTAGGGGTACCACCTCTGGTGCAATTGCAGGGACCCACATCCTCGAAGAAGAAAACAAAGAACATTCAGAGAAGATCTTGTGGATTCTCACTGAATACTTTATTCTTTCTTCTCCTACCACCCCTATTATTTTTTTGTATGTTTATATATATATATATATATATATATATATATATATATATATATATATATATATATATATATAAATATATATATATATATATATATATATATATATATATAGTAAAACTCATGTTTACTATTTTAGCTGCATTTAATGTTCCTCACGATCTTCTGATTATTTACTTTTTACGATGTTTATGATATTTTATTACTGTACTAGATTGGGGCACCTGGCTGTGTCTAGTCTAACTTCCCCTTCTTCCCCTCTCTGAAATTTCTCCCAATCTCCCCCTCCCCCTTTCTCTTCCCCTATCTCCCCTTCTCCATTCCACTTTCCCCTCCTCTCCTTCCATCCACCTATCCATCTTTCTTCCCCTCTCTTCTGTTCTCTCCTTCCCTATCCTGCAACATTTTTTCGTTCCTCTCTCTCTCTCTCTCTCTCTTAGACTCTACTTTTCTCTCCATCTCAGAAAATGTAATATTTTAACCCAAATTAAATCACATTTATTAAAGTACGTGGGTAAACGGCGGTAGTATCAGACCTGTACAGAAAACACATTCACGGTTATATTTCAGACTGTTAAAAATCACAAGGGGGTCGCTATAGATGCCGATTTTGTTTAAGGCATGGCACTTGGGCCAACCCCGATAGTCCTACATGACCCTTCTATACCTTCTCCTCTATGTCTCATGCTGGGAAGTTGGATGAGCTGAGCCCCCAAAGGTTCGACTGATCTTTAGGGTAATTTTCCTATCCTATTACGCAAGATTATGGTTGAATGTCCGTTACTGGCGCTGCGGGATACAAATATACGAGTGGGCTAAGTGTTGGAGGGAATGGGGAGGGAGGGGATGGGGGTTGGGTGGGGAGGGTATGGGGGGGAGGGGTGGGGAGGGTATGGGGGGAGGTGTGGGGAGGGTAAGGGAGGGGCAGGGGGAATAAGGGGTGGGAGAGAACACAAAAGTTTAATTGGAAAATTCCTTTTACAGTAAAGAGAGGTTTAATCATGCTTTTTTTTTATTTCCGATCAAAAACACCATTCAGGAATGAAAGATGACTGCATAACTTGACTGAAAAATATATAACCATTTACCCCGCTCTCCAATAAGAGAAGATATAAGTCACTGACCTAATATGAGAATGTTCTCGTGCCCCGTGATGAAACATTATCCTAAAATGATGTTTACAATGGCGGTCATTTGCCGCTACCACCATCAGACAGTCACCACCACTACCACCACCAGCATCGTCCAACCACCCCGACAGTCACCAGCAAGACTCAAGTCACTGATACTGTCCCGTCTATCATCACCAGCATTGTGGACAATGTTCCACTGTTATTATGTAAATATAAACATTCCTCCTGTAGGCCTAGAATGGCCCATGGCCCATATGACAGAATTCACATTTCATACAGATCCACTAATGGCTCCATTGAGGACAGCACCTTCACATGAAGCTGTTAGGTAATTAATACTTTAAAATTAATTAAACATTAAACCATTAATACCTTAAAACTCATTAAACATTAAACCATTAATACTAATCATTAAAGCATTAAACCATTAATGATCAGTATTAGCTAGATTTTTTTGCTCATAAGAATTACATACAAACTGCTACTTATAAGCATACCTGTTATGCTTAAATTATTACACTTATGTTCCTTTTAGAATAATATATTTGACTACAATATCTCATAGGCTATTTATTGCTAACTGAAATCGATATTATTAGAAATTGTACAATATATATTCTAGTGCATTTAAATTTACCCATACAAGTCAACTAATCCACCATACAAGTCAACTAATCCACCATACAAATCAACTAATCCACCATACAAATCAACTAATCCACCATACAAATCAACTAATCCACCATACAAGTCAACTAATCCACCATACAAGTCAACTAATCTACATGTTCCGAGGGACATCTAACGACGCTACTGTCAGATGAGTCTAATATTGCTATCGTAGGTTGAGTATGGATCTATTTATTCACGTGATACTATGTTAACTCGCAGCTCGCCTAGAACGCGTACAATACAACAATCAAAGTTAACAGAGTGCAATTGTGTACACATTTGTCAAATGTACCTTTGTTGATAGTACTGGAAAGCCTCAATTGTTCAAAATGATTTATAGAAGATACGGAGATATCTTGCCACAAGGAAACAGGTGTGGAATTAGTAAAGTCTTTGTGGCATTTTATTACTGGTGAGGTGAAGTCAAGATGCCAGTAGATGGCGTGAGAGTAAGCGTGAGTATGAGTTAAAGTATGACGCATTTTTGGTCGTTCTCAACCTGGATGTCACTTAAATGTCCCCCTCCAAAAAAAGTTGTAGTTATAGACATCGCCGCCACCACCACACCACCACCACCATCATCACTACTACCACTACCACCATCATCACTACTACCACTACCACTACCACCATCCCCGTTTCCACCACCACCACCACCGGGTGCAGAAGACAACTGTATACCAGAGACAAACCAGGATATACCCAATCACAAGTAACATACATAATAACTCCAGAATAACTATCCCATCCACACCCAAGCTCATCGATTTCTGTTCTACCTTTCATCTCCCAAATTTCCTGTCTCTTCACCACGACATAACTCCAGATGCCTGTCGTGCTTCCCTCCTCCTCCTCCTCCTCCTACTCCTGCCTGGTGCCTTCTTCGACGATTTCCATCTTCCTTCTGTCACAACTGCCCACCATTTCCGTCCTCACTCTTCTATTTCCGTTCTAGCTAACTCGCAGATAACCGTCCAATCTGTCTAGTTTCCTGCCCCCCGTCTTACCTTTCCCCCCCCTCCCTCAACCTTCCGTCTTAACGGACCGGACATTACCTTCCACCACCGCTCCTGCTGCTGCTCCCTCGCCTGCTCCCTCGTCAGGCAGCTTTAAACCTCCTCAAGGTGTTTCTTCTGTTATTTTCCCTTATGACTGGAATTCCTTTAAGTGGAATTCCCTATAGTGTTATATACCCAGGAGTGGGATTCCTTACCCAGGAGTGGGATTCCTTACCCAGGAGCGGGATTCCTTACCCAGGAGTGGGATTCCTTACCCAGGAGTGGGATTCCTTACCCAGGAGTGGGATTCCTTACCCAGGAGTGGGATTCCTTACGTAGGCATTCCGGGAAGTGGAATTTACTTTGTTTGTCCTGAATTTCCTGATACAAATGAGGATATAATTGGCGTATTTGGCAATTATAGACCATTCGTAAGCAAAAATTTGAGTTTGAGGCTTCGTTTTAGAGATTTTTTTGGGGGGGGGTTTACTGAACTGATTTTGTTCTAGTTTATATTAAATGGTAATATTAATGTTTATTTTATAATATAATATTTATAATTATAATATAAAAAATATTTAAAATACTTATAATTATAATATTTGCAATACTTAAAATACTTAAAATCTGTATGGATATTTGTAATATTACAATCATAATATTGATAATATGCATTACACATATAATACCTATAATATTTATATTTATTAAGCTTACAATACTTTTATAATATTCATAATATACAGTACATAATACGTATAATACTTATAATACTTATAATATTATGAGCAAGCAGTAAAATAGGTACCTGGTTGTTAGTCAGCTGTCACGGGCTGCTTCCTGGGGGTGGAGGCCTGGTCGAGGACCGGGCCGCGGGGACACTAAAGCCCCGAAATCATCTGAAGATAACCTCAAGAAGTCTTATCGACTACCAGAACCATCAGAGCCACACTCGACCTTATATGTCACGTAAATAAGGCGATTTTTCAATCGCACTGCAAAGTCGTTGCCTAAAGTAAACTTAATTAGCATTGACCTCAAAAGTATACATCTTGAGTTTACACGATCCACGCTATAGGTATCCCTCAAGTCAACACCGTCGAGATAACAGTGCTTCACGTGACTACAAGTGAGACACACACACACACACACACACACACACACACACACACACACACACACACACACACACACGCCCAGCCCTCTCTTTCTTGCTTAATCTGTGTCACCTGATCGTAGAATTCTATCAAGCCTGTAAGGCAAGATTTACCCTCCCTGAATCCATGTTGGCGATTTGTCACGAAGTCCCTTCTCTCCAGATGTGTGGTAACACATCTGGAGAGAAGGGACTTCGTGGCAAATCGCCAACATGGATTCAGGGAGGGTAAATCTTGCCTTACAGGCTTGATAGAATTCTACGATCAGGTGACACAGATTAAGCAAGAAAGAGAGGGCTGGGCGGACTGCATTTTCTTGGATTGTCGGAAAGCCTTTGACACAGTACCGCATAAGAGGCTGGTACATAAGCTGGAGAGACAGGCAGGTGTAGCTGGTAAGGTGCTCCAGTGGATAAGGGAGTATCTAAGCAATAGGAAGCAGAGAGTTACGGTGAGGGGTGAGACCTCCGATTGGCGTGAAGTCACCAGTGGAGTCCCACAGGGCTCTGTACTCGGTCCTATCTTGTTTCTGATATATGTAAATGATCTCCCGGAGGGTATCGATTCATTTCTCTCAATGTTTGCGGACGATGCTAAAATTATGAGAAGGATTAAAACAGAAGAGGACTGTTTGAGGCTTCAAGAAGACCTAGACAAGCTGAAGGAATGGTCGAACAAATGGTTGTTAGAGTTTAATCCAACCAAATGTAATGTAATGAAGATAGGTGTAGGGAGCAGGAGGCCAGATACAAGGTATCATCTGGGAGAGGAAATTCTTCAGGAGTCAGAGAAGGAAAAAGACTTGGGGGTTGATATCACGCCAGACCTGTCTCCTGCAGCACATATCAAGCGGATAACATCAGCGGCATATGCCAGGCTGGCCAACATACGAACGGCATTCAGAAACTTGTGTAAAGAATCATTCAGAACTTTGTATACCACATATGTCAGGCCAATCCTGGAGTATGCAGCCCCAGCATGGAGTCCATATCTAGTCAAGGATAAGACTAAACTGGAAAAGGTTCAAAGGTTTGCCACCAGACTAGTACCCGAGCTGAGAGGTATGAGCTACGAGGAGAGACTACGGGAATTAAACCTCACTTCGCTGGAAGACAGAAGAGTTAGGGGGGACATGATCACCACATTCAAGATTCTGAAGGGGATTGATAGGGTAGATAAAGACAGTCTATTTAACACAAGGGGCACACGTACTAGGGGACACAGGTGGAAACTGAGTGCCCAAATGAGCCACAGAGATATTAGAAAGAACTTTTTTAGTGTCAGAGTGGTTGACAAATGGAATGCATTAGGAAGTGAAGTGGTGGAGGCTGACTCCATACACAGTTTCAAGTGTAGATATGACAGAGCCCGATAGGCTCAGGAATCTGTACACCTGTTGATTGACGGTTGAGAGGCGGGACCAAAGAGCCAGAGCTCAACCCCCGCAAACACAACTAGGTGAGTACAACTAGGTGAGTACACACACACACACACACACACACACACACTCACACCCACACACATCAGCTTGGCACCATTTTTGTTTGGGTTCCCCCTCTCACTTCTCTCCTGTTCTCACCTCTCACACTCACCCCCCCCCTTTCCCCACATCACCCGGTGACATGAGAGTGTGTTGTGACACGTTTCATGCCACCGGGAGATATGGTGACTACTTGTAACACAACACACCACTGTGCGTTGTGTTACAAGTGTGTGCTGACAGAGGTTTACAACTGTGTTGTTGTGTTTACTTCTCTCGTAGTTTTATACAAAGGGGGGAAGAGGAGGGAAGGGAGGGAAGTGTCAGGGGAAAGCATCAAGCTATTACGACTATATAGCACTGGGAAGGGGGTCAGGATAAGGATATGGGATGGGACAGGGGGAAAGGAATGGTGTTAATGTAAGTTAACCTTCAAGTAGGGAAGTAGGGTAAGCCTTAGCTTACTAGATTTTTGCTGAACATGACTCGTTAATCAGTTTAACTCCCACGTGCCCAATTACTGTTGGGTAAACAGGGACAAGCAGATGTAGACTGGTTCCCAGTCAGTCCTCGCGGAGTTTTGTTACGGGAGGGGGGAGGGGGTAGTGTACTCACTTAGTTGTACTCACCTAGTTGTGCTTGCGGGGATTGAGCTTCGGCTCTTTGGTCCCGCCTCCCGCCTGTGTGTGTGTGTGTGTGTGTGTGTGTGTGTGTGTGTGTGTGTGTGTGTGTGTGTGTGTGTGTGTGTGTGTGTGTGTGTGTGTGTGTGTGTATCTAATTACTTGGCCAAATATTGACCATCCCCAGGATGCATCTCCCAGCAACTATGTAACTCTCATATAGCTATTTACTACGAGGTGAATACAGGCATGAGGTGAAAGGAAACGCTACCAATTTATTTTTGGCTCCAGCCGAGATTCGAACCGAGAACTTGTGACTGAGAATCGAAGTTCTTCACTACTTTACCACGACATCTCTCTCTCTCTCTCTCTCTCTCTCTCTCTCTCTCTCTCTCTCTCTCTCTCTCTCTCTCTCTCTCTCTCTCTCTCTCTCTCTCTCTCTCTCTCTCTCTCCTAAAACCTCAGGGGTTTCCTCTCACGGACTCAGGATAATAGCTCACGGCTGACTGGCGCGGCACATTTACGGCAGCGTGACCTAACGGGAGAAAACAGAACTACAAAGATGAGACAAAAACAGAGAGAAATCAGGAGAGAGGCACTCCACCCCTGGGTACACCAGGGGGGTAGAGAAGCACAATATACACCAGGGGGAGGTGGAGGATGAGACGCACACAACACAGGGGTACGGAGCAGTGTTTGTGATCCTGTATGACGTGGTCAGTTCACCCTTCAGTCAGGCGGTAATGGTCGGGAGAGAGAGAGGCACTCGCGCTGATGAGAGTATAGCCTCACTGACAACTGTCCCTTGGGTGCCTGACACTGGCACTCACCCCATTGCCACCTGGCACTCTCTAATCTATTTATACTGATGAGTATAAGTGCCATTACCTCCCTGCTCCTGTGTGTGTGCATGAAACCCCTTACATATGTATGAAACCCCTTACATATGTATGAAACCCCTTACATATGTATGTTAAAAGGTGTTCACATATACACTAACATGCACACATGAGTTAACAAGCACGTTCATAAAAAAGGTTAAAAAAGCCACCAAGCCCCACCACCCATCACCAAGCACCACCACCCATCACCAGGCACCACCACCCATCACCAGGCACCATCACCATCACCAGGCACCACCACGCATCACCAGGCACCATCACCCATCACCAGGCACCATCACCCATCACCAGGCACCACCACCCATCATCAACCACCATCACCCATCACCAGGCACCATCACCCATCATCAACCACCACCACCCATCACCAGGCTCCACCACCCATCACCAGGCACCACCACCCATCACCAGGTACCATCACCCATCACCAGGCACCATCACCCATCACCAGGCACCACCACCCATCACCAGGCACCACCACCCATCATCAACCACCATCACCCATCACCAGGCACCATCACCCATCATCAACCACCACCACCCATCACCAGGCACCATCACCCATCATCAACCACCACCACCCATCACCAGGCACCACCACCCATCACCAGGCACCACCACCCATCACCAAGCACCACCACCCATCACCAAGCACCACCACCCATCACCAAGCACTGTAACAAACTAGGCTGTTGTAAGAATTATCCAGAGGGGTTTATCGACAAAAGAGAATGGGAAGCTGAGCCGCATGGTGACCTGACCCCCCAGGGGAATTCGCGGTGGAAATAACCGACGCTTTGTTCATATCTGCGTATAATGAATCATCCTATAGTATTCAGGAATTTAGAGAAAATTAGCCTTTATTCATTTTGCATTAAAATTGTATTGTATAATAGTACTGGGTACAATATCAAGAGTATTCTAATTATTGAGTTTAAGTCACCATCAGTGACGTCACGAATCAGATCTAACTTTTGAGGCGGAGTGACCGGCGGTACGAGGGTATACACAGTTGGTGTTTACGGCCTAGTAACCTGGTGACATCAAGAAACGCCTGAGATGACGTGAGCAATGATGGAAGACGAGATTCACCTGTTCTGCAAACAAGCAACCCGCCTCTACGACCTTCTAACATCACTCCTGCTAAGAGACACCGTTGGTACATCCAGTCCTGCTCTGCTGTGGTCATCTGCGACGTCAAGTTTAACATCAAGACTGCCGTGTGAACTGTGATTGATACGAAGGCGTGTGGACTGTCGAGAGCAAGATTAATGGCCGAAGTAACAGTATTCTACAGCTGTCACTTGGCACTCCGCTCTACTACACTCTGTCGTCATTCAGGAGTACCGGATGGGAGTACAAGAGGACCAGGTATTGATGTCTACACATGAGAAGAAGCAAGATCGACACCGTCATCGTCAGCGACTACATTCAGCATCCAGCAGCATCGATTTTTTTTTTTTTTTTCGATTACTCAATATGAACAATTGATACAAAACAACAAAGTTGGCTCTGAACATCTGTGTAAAGAACATCTGGACACTTTTGTTTAAATGTTGAAAAACAGATTTAGAATCAATACTTTATAAATGTTGAAAAACAGATTTAAAATAATTCTGGTATAATATATGAATTTTACTCTATAAATTGGTCAGTAATCAAAATCGAAGCCCCTGTGTAATTGTCTCAGCCCAGAACAAACGGTTATGGAAAATTATGTTGTGCTATTTTTTTTTCAGAATGTTTGAACACAGGAGAGGCGGACCAATATAAACATTGACACTTCTAGTGAGTGAGAACACTTGGCTGTGCAGTCAGCTGAAACCTGTGATATAGTATAGGATTTTTTTTTATATTTTTAGATACATGTAATAAACATTAGGTGTGTTCCTTAACATGTCAAGGTTGACATTGATGGGGAGTGGGTAGTACACGGATGTGAACTGATAGTTCCGTAGTACGCTCCCGGATGACTGAAAGTTCAGTCTGATGATATAACTTTAATGTTTGTTTGAGCACGGTGTGGCCGGCTCTAGAGGACACATGGACTTGGCTAGTGAAGAGCCAAGAGAGTTTAATAGCTAGTTTTTGATGGTAGAGTAGGGACATGTTATTTAGCTATGTCAGTAAGGATAGGATGTATGTTTCCTGATATTGGAGGATTGCTGTCAGTTGACAGCTGAGAAATTTATGAAATATGAACATGTTCATTATGATGTTGGACTATTATTTGTCAAATTTTATTAGTTAGGTTAGCTTTTGTTTGTGGCATGAGTTGAATTGTGGGTTTGGATACTAAACCTCGTGAATTTTAACAAATTAACAAGGTTTACTAAGTGCTTGTGCAGGGGGGTTGTAACAAACTAGGCTGTTGTAAGAATTATCCAGAGGGGTTTATCGACAAAAGAGAATGGGAAGCTGAGCCGCATGGTGACCTGACCCCCAGGGGAATTCGCGGTGGAAATAACCGACGCTTTGTTCATATCTGCGTATAATGAATCATCCTATAGTATTCAGGAATTTAGAGAAAATTAGCCTTTATTCATTTTGCATTAAAATTGTATTGTATAATAGTACTGGGTACAATATCAAGAGTATTCTAATTATTGAGTTTAAGTCACCATCAGTGACGTCACGAATCAGATCTAACTTTTGAGGCGGAGTGACCGGCGGTCATAGGTCAGCAGGGTTGACATGTCTAATATTTCTCAAAGTTTTAATAACCATTTTTGTGATCGGGAACAGCTCTGCCGTTAGATGTTTGTAATTTAATTCAGTAAAATAATTCAACCAGTCTGGATCAATTCAGTATAAACAGAGGATAATTGTTATAACTTAACCGTGCTAAAGTAACTGGGTAAGCGATGCGGAACAATACAAGGTTCTAGTCTGGGCTAGGCCAGACGAGGACAAGTCAGTGTGAATACGGGAGCAGCTGGGAGAGGTCAAACATCTTACCTCTCCCCAAGACATCTAGCTGGTCGCCCAAGGTATAGTTGCTATGGTTATGTATAGAAATAGTCTTCTCATTTGCCATTCAGGTCAAGTAGGGAGTGTTAAAGTGATAGGGAGTGAACACATTTAGATTTTGTTTTAGTTTTCTTTTAATAAATTAAATTTGTTATTAATTTGCATTTTATTGTTTCCATTTGGTTATGTGTAAACTTGTCCTGGTCACGTGGTCCACACGAGGCAGAGTTGCATTGGGCGCCGATTCTAACATCGAATCGGAATTATCAGTACCGTGTAATTTATTCCACACTCAAGGTCATCGTTTATAGTGGGGATCAAGCCCCTAGGTTGATTAATTAGCGTGATCGATCCAGACCTCGATCATTGCTCTTGTATTACTGGTCTGGTGGTGGCAGCAGAGGTGACTCTAGGGTTTTGTTCAGAGCTTAGGTCACGTCATACTGGGTGTAGAATCCTAAGTCGGTCAATCGTCTTAGGACCACGTGGCGTGGAGTTGGCTTTGTTAAAAGTTTTGGAGTCCCTTGGTTTAGAAATAAAAGTAAGAATACGGGTAGAGGGAGTAGAAAGAAGGAAGTAAAGAGAGAGGAACCAAACCCGTGTTACAGCACCACCACCCATCACCAGGCACCATCACCCATCACCAAGCACCACCACCCATCACCAAGCACCACCACCCATCATCAACCACCATCACCCATCACCAGGCACCACCACCCATCACCAGGCTCCACCACCCATCACCAAGCACCACCACCCATCACCAGGCACCACCACCCATCACCAGGCACCATCACCCATCACCAGGCACCACCACCCATCACCAGGCACCACCACCCATCATCAACCACCATCACCCATCACCAGGCACCACCACCCATCACCAGGCACAACCACCCATCACCAGGCACCATCACCCATCATCAACCACCACCACCCATCACCAGGCACCAGCACCCATCACCAACCATCACCAGGCACCACCACCCATCATCAACCACCACCACCCATCACCAGGCACCACCACCCATCACCAACCATCACCAGGCACCACCAGCAAGCACACAGCAGTAACCCAACACAGGATATTTAATCCCACCAGCCTCACCCTCCCCCCCCCCTCCTGACCACCCACACTCACTCCTTCACCCCCCTCATTCCTCCTCATGCCTCACACCCCCGCACCCCCCCCCCCTTCCTCCGTAGTGGTCTCACCACACAAACGCACACACCAGTATGTGCTGCGGCCTAATATAGTACATATATGTGCTGTACTCCAGGTATGTACTATAGGCCTAGGAATATTTAATTTCTGGTACTTGGTTTATTTTTGTGCGGACTCTTATATATATATATATATATATATATATATATATATATATATATATATATATATATATATATATATATATATATATATATATATATATATATATATATACACACATATGCAGGCGATGAGTCACAATAACGTGGCTGAAGTATGTTGACCAGACCACAGACTAGAAGTTGAAGGGACGACGACGTTTCGGTCCGTCCTGGACCATTCTCAAGTCTACTCAATCGACTTGAGAATGGTCCAGGACGGACCGAAACGTCGTCGTCCCTTCAACTTCTAGTGTGTGGTCTGGTCAACATATATACATATAACAATGTCAGAGACCACGAAGGAAGAATTAAGACAGGAACCACCTTAAATACTTTCGTATTTAATACATCTTCTGAAGGATCAGATTTAAGGAAATAGCAATCGCCGAAGCTTCAGTATTGATAGCAATTTCGAGAGACAGAGCTGCTAGACTGTTCCTTGCTCTCAGAGTGTATACACTCACCGAGTGGGCGGGGGGGGGGGGGGCTTCAGGTGTGCTGGTACTCAGCTCCCACTAATACACACACACACACAGGCCCTCAGCATGCACTCCCCACTACTGACTTTCTCAGCGCAAGAGGAGATGGGACTTGCTCAGGAGAGCAGTGTGGGAGAATACGACTTATTAGTGTTTCAGTATAGTCTTATCAGATGGACTCTGGTACATTGGACTAGTTCTGAGCTCGTGCAGTATGTACCTTTTTGGGGACGGTGGAAGAGAGAGAGAGAGAGAGAGAGAGAGAGAGAGAGAGAGAGAGAGAGAGAGAGAGAGAGAGAGAGAGAGAGAGAGAGAGAGAGAGAGAGAGAGAGAGAGAGAGAGAGATCAGCTCTAGTTTTAATCCGGTCTGGTTGGATATATCAACACATGAGACCATTCAACACTGGAGAGATGTCAGCAACCTTACTAGTGTGAATAATGCCTAACTTCATAAACTACTAAATAGTGGAAACGACAACGCAAGGCGCTCAGCCATCAACAGCCGTGCCACTGTCAAGAACTTCACTCCATTAGCGATCATGCATTCCAAAGCTGCCTCACATCTCTTCCATGTTTGCTAAACACACACACAATTACGTGAAATTGTCAACCAAATATATAAAAGTTTTGGTACACAATTGGCTCCTTGTTCATCCTGGAGTTATCATAGCAGTAGTAACTCTCTCTCTCTCTCTCTCTCTCTCTCTCTCTCTCTCTCTCTCTCTCTCTCTCTCTCTCTCTCTCTCTCTCTCTCTCTCTCTCTCTCTCTCTCCATTCTCCCTTACTCTCCCCAGCCAGGTATTTGCATAATCAACCAAGTGTGTTCCATCTGAATCAATAATAACTATAAAATATTGCTTTCTATTTTTAACGAATGGATTTTTTTTTGTCCTGGTTATGTTTGGTCATTAATTTTAACGTGCTTATTCTGTGTATAATGTTATTTGCTCGGGACTGTTATGTTATTAATGGCCGTATTCCTCTATGCAGGCGCTCTTGTTCGGAGCCCTTGTGTGGCCTCTACGCAAGGTCGAAATTGAATATATTTCACACTATAAAGTTGTTGTTTTTAATAATAATTAAAGGAATATCGCACGTATATCGTTATATAATTACGGACTGTTTTTTTTGTAGGGTCTTTATTCACTATTATGTCTCTGGGAGGACGTGGTGACCTTACCGTCGGTCACTGTGTCACTCTTTATGTCAGTCTTGGAGGCTGTGTCACTCTTCGTGTCAGTCTTGGAGGCTGTGTCAGTCTTGGAGGCTGTGTCAGTCTTGGAGGCTGTGTCACTCTTCGTGTCAGTCTTGGAGGCTGTGTCAGTCTTGGAGGCTGTGTCAGTCTTGGAGACTGTGTCATTCTTCGTGTCAGTCTTGGAGACTGTGTCACTCTTCGTGTCAGTCTTGGAGGCTGTGTCAGTCTTGGAGACTGTGTCACTCTTCGTGTCAGTCTTGGAGGCTGTGCCAGTCTTGGAGACTGTGTCACTCTTCGTGTCAGTCTTGGAGACTGTGTCACTCTTCGTGTCAGTCTTGGAGGCTGTGTCAGTCTTGGAGACTGTGTCACTCTTCGTGTCAGTCTTGGAGACTGTGTCACCCTTCGTGTCAGTCTTGGAGACTGTGTCACCCTTCAACATGTCTCTTAGGGTGAATGGCGACGCCTACAGGCAAGAAGGACTTTTCAGTCCTCAAAATCTCAACTAAGTCTTAAAAACTGTTTAGTCTGATTCGCAAATTTAGCCGATCCCAGGATTAGGAATGGTCAATGGACAGACAGACGCTGCCGCTAATCAGAGTGAATATACCGTTATCCAATCCCATTTCAGGAGCTTAAACGCTACTAATCATTCACCTCACAGTGTTAACGTTCTATCGGAAAGTTATCTCTCACATCCGAAACGCTATCATCAATCGATAATTTTTTGAAGCTAAAATTAAAATTCTTTGTCCAATCAGTGACCTTTAAAAAAACTAAAATTTGGTAAACTTATTCAGTGTCTCGTTAATTATGAAACTTTTTTAATCATCGCACAAAGGTAAAATAGCAAGACCCAATCGCCTCACATCGCTAAACTGCCGTCCGCAAACGTCCCGAAGGTATGAAATGCCTTGAGCCAATCGCCTCTCCTGGGCGAAGATGCCATCAGCCAATCACCTATCATGGGCGAAGGTGCCATCAGCCAATCACCTCTCCTGGGACGAAGGTGCCATCAGCCAATCCCCCGCCGTGGACGAATGCAAATGCCCAAGAAGGTATGGCTGTTATCTTCCTCTCTTATACTACACATCTCTCTTATTTCGAGTGGGAGAGGCAGTCTCGCCGCTGTCGTATGACCCGACCTTCTCTAAACGATTCTACGAGTCATTAACCTCGTGAGGTCAAGCACGCACTTACCCATCACCCCGACGA
Organism: Procambarus clarkii; assembly: GCF_040958095.1. Lineage (NCBI taxonomy): Eukaryota > Metazoa > Arthropoda > Malacostraca > Decapoda > Cambaridae > Procambarus > Procambarus clarkii. The sequence continues at coordinate 7,694,448 of NC_091189.1, forward strand.
CGTTATAGACGTTGAACTAATGCATACACACACACACACACACGCACGCACGCACACACACACACACACACACACACACACACACACACACACACACACACACACACACACACACACACTTTGGGGGGGAGGAGGGGAAGGGAACTATCAGGAGAAAGCGCCAAGCCATTACGCCTATGTAACACTGGAAAAGGGGTCAGGATAAGGATTTGGGATGGGACGGAGAAAAGGAATGGTGCCCAACCACTTGGACAACTTCCTCTTCCATGTACTTCACAAGTCTCTGATTGATTATTTTTTTTTCGAATATTTGGCTTGGTATTTCGAGGAGGGAAATTGATCTGTAATTTTTAGTTAGGATTGGGGGGGCTTATCAGATTAATCCCTGGCTTCGGGATTAATCTGATTGTGGCATTCTTGAAGAATGTGGGGGAAATAGTCCAGATGTAAGAGCTGCATTTACTATACATGTGTATTGATGGAGTGCAGTCACTGGTAAGCTGTGGTTTATACTATCTTATTTATCCTGCTATTGCCTGGCGATTTGTTCTTGAAACCTGTAATTGTTTTTATGGACCTCTGCAAAGGTTGTGTGATTCATAAGGTGGCCGTCATTGCGAATGTTGTTAAGGTCTATTGTTTGTGTCGGGAGTAGTGTTGCAGCTCTGTTATCGACTTAGAGTTGTAATTTTCCTTTCATTAATGGGGCAAAAGTTTACATTTTCAGGTTTATCCTGAATAATTTTTTTTCCCAGAACTACCTGAATTCCTGTTCTTGTTCTCTCTCCTCGTAGGGTTTATTTCCTTAGACGTCTATGATGTAGGGTGTTTCCTCAGCTGAATTTCTCATCAGTGTTTTTACTTTTTTTTCCGGAACTTTCTTGGGTTTCTGTAGTCGACTTGGATTTTGCTTATTAGGTCATCCCATTTTTTTTGGTGTACTATGTTTTGCATAGATCTTGCAGCTCATCTTGTAGTTCCTTTTGTAGTCTTTTGTGCTCGTCCGTCCACCCACTGTGTAATGAGTTGTAGAAGGTTGTTATTTCTGGTTTGCAGTGTTCTGAGGGCCTCAGTGGCTGACAGGGGGGGGGGGTGGAAGCGTTATATGGTGAGCTACGGGAATATGATCCTTCATGCATTTTTTCTATGGTGCTAATCCATATATTTAGCTCTGTGTTTATACATGGTTCCTTACAGCAATTGCTGCTCCATCGTTGGCCTGGTCAACTCTATTGACCTGGTAAGTTTTGTAATTGAAGATCTTTATCCTCTCACTTTTCTTTTCCGCCATGACACCCTTACTCACGCCTCGAGGAGGCGAATGTATAGGCACCTGTGCGCCTCCCCCATACAAGAACCTCCGCCTAGCTCCACCTCATCTTCCACCCAACCGAAGAAAAGCAAAACTTTACAAAGTTCACCGCAGTGATCCCTCATCAGCTTTATAAATACAGAGAGAGGCTGAGAGGGACTGGGAGGGAGGAGGGCTAGAGGCGAGGGAACAGTGTTTGGACTGGGAGAAGAGGACTGCGAGGGAGGGGGGATAGAAATGAGATGAAGGACGAGGGATTGATGAGGGGAAGGGACGGGAGATGGGACGCAGGAGGGGGATGGAGATGGGAGGGAAGGGGGGGGGATGGAAAGTGCCCTTCTTGATCCTCAATGTGGTGCCGATGTCGTCCCAATCGATGGCTGGCCGCCGCTATCCTCTCCCCCCCCATCTCCCCCCCCCCCTCTCTCTCTCACCTCTCCCTCCTCCACCCCCCTCACCCATCTTTAAATTTCCCCCCCCCACCTCTCCCGTCACCCCCCTCTCATATCCCCCAAGTCTGAGCACCCACACCTCCTTGTCACCCGTCCCGTAACATCACAAGGTGACCGTAACATTACGTCTGGCGAAGACTGGCGAAGCAGCGTCCGACGCACAATAACTACAAGGTAAGTAGGTTACCATAAAGAGAGTGGCGAGACAACGCCAGACGCACCATGAACAACGCCACTATTGGCGAAAGCAGTCTGCGTCCGGCGTTTAATTAACACAAGGTCATACCTGTAGTTTAATAAACAATTATCACTGTGTTCCTGCTTGTGTTTGTGGGGCTCCAGCTCTTGGATTCCCTCTTTTATATGTCGGTCGTCTAGGACAATGAATATTTGTGTCCTAGCTGTTTGGTATTCCTTAATTTAATCATTTATATTCTTTCGCCAACTTAACTTCTAAAGCTAAATAATTAACATCTGTATCTCTTTCTTACACAAAGATGTGGTGGTGGAGGTGGTGGTGTGGTGGTGGTGGTGGTGGTGTGGTGTGGTGGTGGTGGTGGTGGTGTGGTGTGGTGTGGTGGTGGTGGTGTGGTGTTGTGGCTTGGTGTGGTGTGGAGGTGTGGTGTGGGGCGTGGCGTGAGGGCGTGGCGTGGTGAGGGGGCGTGGCATTATGGGGGCGTGGCGTGGTGTGGGAGCGTGGTGTGGGGGCGTGGTGTGGGGGCGTGGTGTGGGGACGTGGTATGCCGGCGTGGCGTGAGGGCGTGGCGTGGTGAGGGGGCGTGGTATGGGGGCGTGGCGTGAGGGCGTGGCGTGGTGTGGTGGCGGGAATGGGAAACACAGCGTCTGGTGAAGGGGTTTTGTCTTCCGGAAGTTCTGATATAAAGAAAGTGTGAAGGGAAATCCTTGGAATGTGTCCCTGAAGACAGATCAATGTCCTCTCTCTCTCTCACTCTCTCTCTCTCTCTCTCTCTCTCTCCTCTCTCTCTCTCTCTCTCTCTCTCTCTCTCTCTCTCTCTCTCTCTCTCTCCTCTCTCTCCCTCTCTCTCTCTCTCTCTCTCTCTCTCTCTCTCTCTCTCTCTCTCTCTCTCTCTCTCTCTCTCTCTCTCTCTCTCTCTCTCCCTCCCTCCCTCTCTCTCTCTCTCTCTCTCTCTCTCTCTCTCTCTCTCTCTCTCTCTCTCTCTCTCTCTCTCTCTCTCTCTCTCCTCTCTCTCCTCTCTCTCTCTCTCTCTCTCTCTCTCTCTCTCTCTCTCTCTCTCTCTCTCTCTCTCTCTCTCTCTCTCTCTCTCTCTCTCTCTCTCTCCCTCCCTCCCTCTCTCTCTCTCTCTCTCTCTCTCTCTCTCTCAATTTACACTCTGAAATCATAAATATTGTTATTAAATATAAAGGAACAGAATTCACGTTTCACAGAAGTTGAATATGTTTCTGACCAGCATACTTGTTCCTGTCCTTCCCATTCCTCCCCTTCACTCACCCATCCTTCCCTTCACTCACCCATCCTTCCCTTCACTCACCCATCCTTCCCTTCACTCACCCATCCTTCCCTTCACAAACACTTTCTTCCCTCAAGAGGCTCCTTTTGGTCATTCACAATCCCGAAAAATAAAGATGATGACCATATGCAGACGAGGAGTCACAATAACGTGGCTGAAATATGTTAACCAAACCACACACTAGAAAGTGAAGGGACGACGACGTTTCGGTCCGTCCTGGATCATTCTCATGTTGATTGTGATCATCACAATCGATTTGAGAATGGTCCAGGACGGTCCAAGACGTTTCGGTCCAGGACGGAATGGTCCAGGACCGAAACGTCGTCCTCCCTTTACTGTCTAGTGTGTGGTTTGATCAACATAAAAATGGTGATTTTGAGACACAACTCCAGCATTCCCCTTCCCAGCTTCTCCTCCCCTCACCATCTGTCCCAGACTCTCCCCCCCCCCCCAAAAAAAAAAGTCACTATCGAAACTCCTCCTTTTGTTCCAAGTTGTGAAGCTGATGAGGCAGCCACAGAGTTGCAAGAGTCCACACACACACACACACACACACACACAGGCATGAGTTATGAGGAAAGGCTGCGGGAAATGCACCTCACGACACTGGAAGACAGAAGAGTAAGGGGGGACATGATCACAACCTACAAAATCCTCAGGGGAATCGACCGGGTAAACAAGGATGAACTTTTCAACACTGGTGGGACGCGAACAAGGGGACACAGGTGGAAGCTGAGTACCCAAATGAGCCACAGAGACGTTAGGAAGAACTTTTTCAGTGTCAGAGTAGTTAGCAAATGGAATGCATTAGGAAGTGATGTGGTGGAGGCTGACTCCATTCACAGTTTCAAATGTAGATATGATAGAGCCCAATAGGCTCAGGAATCTGTACACCAGTTGATTGACGGTTGAGAGGCGGGACCAAAGAGCCAGAGCTCAACCCCCGCAAGCACAATTAGGTGAGTACAATTAGGTGAGTACACACACACACACACACACACACACACACACACACACACACACACACACACACACACACACACTGCCCTCCATCATACACAAAAGAATACAACAATCATCGTATCCTTTTCTGCACATGTATACACGAAAAAAAAAAAAAAACATACACAAAACACATCTTGGGGCATATTTCACAGCTTGGCTTTCCGGCCTCGTATATTGAGGTAGTTACAAGGAGATCATTCTTGACTTCATAAATACGACGGTTTTTGCCACAACTTGAGATTGGTAATCCTGCTCGGGCAAGAAACTGAGAGGGGGCAACAATGGGCAGCCGAGATGAGGATCGCGACCAGCAGACTCCTGAGAGAATGGAAATCTTACCCCCCTCGACGAATATTTTTTTTTTTTTTGCTCTCCCGTGGCTCTTCGGATGATGAAGACAAGGAGTTGGGTGTTGTAGCCGAAGGTGCGCACACACGCGCACACACACACACAGTCACACACTCACACACACACAGACACTCACACACACACACACAGTCACACACGCACACACACACACACACACACACACACACACACACACACACACACACACACACACACACACACACACACACACGCACACACACACGCACAGTCACACACGCACACACACACTCACACACACACACACACAGTCACACACGCACACACACACACACACACACGCACACACACACGCACACGCACACACACAGTCACACACACACACACACACACACACACACACACACACGCACACACACACGCACACACACACACACAGTCACACACGCACACACACACTCACACACACACACACACAGTCACACACGCACACACACACACACACACACACACACACACACACACGCACACACACACGCACACACACACACACAGTCACACACACACACACACACACACACACACACACACACACACGCACACACACACGCACACACACACACACAGTCACACACGCACACACACACACACAGTCACACACGCACACACACACACATGGAATGCATTAGGAAGTGATGTGGTGGAGGCTGACTCCATACACAGTTTCAAGTGTAGATTTGATAGAGCCCAGTAGACTCAGGAACCTATATACCTGTTGATTGACGGTTGAGTGCCGGGACCAAAGGGCCAGAGCTCAACCTCCGCAAGCACAATTAGGTGAGTACACACAGTCACACACGCACACATTGGTCTTGAGAGGCCGGGGGGTCTGGTTGTTGAGTGGACAGCGCGCAGAACTCGTAATCCTGTGGCCCGGATTCGATTTCCGGACAAGGCAGAGACAAATGAGCAGAGTTTATTTCACCCTGATGCCCCTATCTACCCTGCAGTAAATAGGTACCTGGGAGTTAGACAGCTGCTACGGGCTACTTCCTGTGTGCGTGTGTGTGTGTAAAAATAAAAAAAACCGCTGACTGACAGTTGAGAGGCGGCCCCAAAGAGCCAGAACTCAACCCCCGCAAGCACACCTAGGTGAGTACAACTACACGAGTACACACACACACACACACAAGAGTCCAACAACTTCCCTCCAGCACACAACACATTACCCCTCTCACCTTCCTGATGGGGCCTCGTAGCCTGGTGGATAGCGCGCAGGACTCGTAATTCTGTGGCGCGGGTTCGATTCCCGCACGAGGCAGAAACAAATGGGCAAAGTTTCTTTCACCCTGAATGCCCCTGTTACCTAGCAGTAAATAGGTACCTGGGAGTTAGTCAGCTGTTACGGGCTGCTTCCTGGGGGTGGAGGCCTGGTCGAGGACCGGGCCGCGGGGACACTAAAGCCCCGAAATCATCTCAAGATAACCTCAAGACCCTCAAGATAACCCAGGAGCCCAGGTCACCTAGGAGTAAGCAGCCCAGGTCACCTTACTCCATCATTACAACCTCCGCCAGGAATCAAGGTTCGCTCGACCCTATTTCCGGCGGTCTTCTTCAGCTATAAATGGAACCTATAAGAGTATCTCCAGACTCCACTCGCAGGGGGTCAAAGAAATTCTGTTTTTATGCCAAATAACTCATTCTCTTTATGTCCATCTGCTCAGATTGGAGGATACAACGGCTGCCTCGCTTCATGCAGGTCGGCGCTCGATTCCCGATGATTCAAATGACCAGACACCCCTCTTCCTATCCCTCTTCCTCTGCTCTCCTCATAACCCTTCCATATGGGTTTTTTTAATGTGTGGTCTGAGAGAGAGAGAGAGAGAGAGAGAGAGAGAGAGAGAGAGAGAGAGAGAGAGAGAGAGAGAGAGGGAGAGGGAGAGGGAGAGAGAGAGAGAGAGAGAGAGAGAGAGAGAGAGAGAGAGAGAGAAAGAGAGAGAGAGAGAGAGAGAGAGAGAGAGAGAGAGAGAGAGAGAGAGAGAGAGAGAGAGAGAGAGAGAGAGAGAGAGAGAGAGAGAGAGAGAGAGATCAACAACTGAATTACAACAGCACAATATAACTCAACGACTGCAAACATAAATAGTAATTAAACTGCGTCAAATATAAATCCCGGCCACTGTGAGAATAAATCTTGCGTTGATCTAACAACCTTTTATTTGTGCTGCGAACCCATCTACTCCGGACCCTGATTGCTGCTCCAAATTGGTGAACTGTACCGTGATATCCACACTAAGAGCTGCACCATACGAGGAAATGAACAACTGAGGAATTAGATAAATTAACCACAGACACACACACAGGCCAGCTGACCGATAGACAACCTCTTCCCCCCAAAAATCCCATATGCTTAACAGTTAGCTAACCAATAGACCAGCCGACACTCTAATAAGAGCAGTACGTAATTATCGAAGGCGGTATACAACGTCTGGAAGACGTATCACCGACATATAGATCCATCGGTTAAAAGGTTGGCCGGTAGACAGGCGTATAAGGCTGATAGAAGACAGGCGCAGAAATGCGTAGACATGTAGATATGAGGGCCGATACAACACACACATACACACACACACACACACAAGCGGGACCAAAGAGCCAGAGCTCAACCCCCACAAGCACAACTAGGTAAGTACAACACACACACACACACACACACACACACACACACACACACACACACACACACACACACACACACACACACACACACACACACACACACACACACACAAAATGCATTTAAACATAAAGACAGATTCACCTGCCAATCCAGTCCTAATTAGTATATTCACCTGCCAATACAGTATACAGTACTAATCCATGTTGTTGTTGTTTTAGATTTAGCTACTCAGAACGAAGTATCCATGTAGCACGGGCTATGGTGAGCCCGTAATACTAGTCCATCTGTTCACCTGTTAATATATCACTAGTCCCATACATTCACCCGTCAATACAGTACTAGTATGTGCGTTCACCTGTCGATAGAGTAATCATCAACGGATTCACCTCTCAATACTTTGGTAATTACCTTTAGTAAAAACCCTTTCACGATATATGGAAACAATGTTAACGTCTATATCAATTTGCCCTCATTACTTTAAGGAATATTTATTTATTAATTTATTAATTAATTTATTTATATACAAGAAGGTACATTGGGGGTTAAGAAAGTACATAGTAATGATAATTAATTTACATTCTTGTAAAGTGACTATTTCACCATCGTCACTTTCATTTCTACAACAATTAATCGATCCCTTCCCTCCTTACCACTATCCCAGAAGCTTCTCCAATTCTTAAAGAATATTATCTCTCTTAGAAACGTCTACAGATATAACATAATATCTCACAAACTTCCTACATACATTGCATATTATTTCTAAAAAAAAAATCCTACAACCATCACATAATATTTTTACAAACTTCTACAACCATTACATAATATTTTTACAAACTTCTACAACCATTACATAATATTTTTACAAACTTCTACAACCATTACATAATATTTTTACAAACTTCTACAACCATTACATAATATTTTTACAAACTTCTACAACCATCACATAATATTTTTACAAACTTCTACAACCATTACATAATATTTCTACAAACTTCTACAACCATTACATAATATTTCTACAAACTTCTACAACCATTACATAATATTTCTACAAACTTCTACAACTATATTGTACTATTCTTTTGCAATTTTTTTGCTGCTTGTACACGCTCTAAATAACACATTCTTGGACCAAACACAAAATTTTACAATAACTAGTTACTATTCTTTCCCCCATTAACCCTTCCCTCTATCCTTCCCTCCCTTCCCTCTATCCCTCCCTCCCTTCCCTCTATCCTTCCCTCCCTTCCCTCTATCCTTCCCTCCCTTCCCTCTATCCCTCCCTCCCTTCCTTCTACAAAGTTCTACAACCTTAAATCGACATTCTTGACTGAGTCACCCATACATATTATTCGTCATAAGGATGTTATTGGCTCCTAGTTCACTCAGCCTATATATATTTCCTCCATCTATATTACCATTTTCTCCATCTATATTACCATTTTCTCCATCTATATTATCATTTTCTCCATCTATATTATCATTTTCTCCATCTATATTACCATTTTCTCCATCTATATTACCATTTCCTCCATCTATATTACCATTTTCTCCATCTATATTACCATTTTCTCCATCTATATTATCATTTTCTCCATCTATATTACCATTTTCTCCATCTATATTACCATTTCCACCATCTATATTATCATTTTCTCCATCTATATTACCATTTCCACCATCTATATTATCATTTTCTCCATCTATATTACCATTTCCACCATCTATATTACCATTTTCTCCATCTATATTACCATTTCCACCATCTATATTACCATTTTCTCCATCTATATTACCATTTCCACCATCTATATTACCATTTCCACCATCTATATTACCATTTCCACCATCTATATTACCATTTCCACCATCTATATTACCATTTCCACCATCTATATTTACCATTTCCACCATCTATATTACCATTTCCACCATCTACATTACCATTTCCTCCATCTATATCCCCTCCCCCATCCACCTCCCGAGCCACTTTTGAACTCATTTCCCAAACAACGTTTATTTGACGTTCATAATGTTGTCATTGGAATTATCAAACCCAAAAATTATTATTTTGCCAAACACATTCTTTTTTGTTTAGTCAAACCGAATTAAATGTGAATAAAATACTGATTGACAGTTGTGATTTTTTTTTGGGAGGGGATGGGAGTGGGGGGGGCGGGGGGGGGTTCAACTTGCAGTTCCCCCCTGATGCAACAAAATACTGGCGCCCGTTCCATATAGGCGATACAGTGTGCACTATTTATTGCACATTCATTGCAACACTCCACCGTTTGTTGCACGTGATTAAAATACGGTCGGTTAATTAGGCAGGTAAAAAAACTGAACATTTGAAATGAGGTGATTCCGGATATGCGTTGAGTCTCCTCGATACAAAGGGATAGAGTAGCTTAGGCTATCACACACAGACGTCAATCACATGATTGACGGTTGAGAGGCGGGACCAAAGAGCCAGAGCTCAACCCCCGCACACACAACTAGGTGAGTACAACTAGGTGAGTACAGAGATCACACTAATGTGATGCTTCCAATGAACAAATCCACAAGGGCCGTGACGAGGATTCGAACCTGCGTCCGGGAGCATCCCAGACACTGCATCGCTCAGTCGATTAAGGCAGTGTCTGGGATGCTCCCGGACGCAGGTTCGAATCCTCGTCACGGCCCTTGAGGATTTGTTCATTAGCTTAGGCTATTTCTACTCGCCAAGATTGAGATTGAGTGCGCTGGTGAGTGTATGAACTCACGGATGGATATCTTGGTGAATTTTATCACTCGGGAGGATAGCAGAATAATCCTTAATCCCATCATCCTTACTCACACGCCTGATCAACGAGGCTGTGATTCATACGCCAGGCTGCGAGCAGCCGCGTCCAACAGCCTGGTTGACCAGACGACCTCCCGGGAGGCCTACTCGAAGACCGAGCCGCGGGGCCATGGATCCCTGGTACCTCCACAGGGGAGGTAGAGCAGCGTACCGGTACTCTGCGGGAAAGGATGTGTGGATGGAGGGACGGGAGATGAAGATGGCGAATGAAACCTCTTTAATAATCTTAAAGATACAGAAAGAAAATGTCCATCTTTCCAAGGTATCCCAGAGTTCCTTCACGTAATGGTGGCGCGTGAGGAAGGCAGCTTCTAATCGTACGCCTGGCCAAGCCTCTAATGGTACGCCTGGCCACGCCTCTAATGTTACGCCTGGCCAAGCCTCTAATGGTACGCCTGGCCAAACCTCTAATGGTACGCCTGGCTAAGCCTCTAATGTTACGCCTGGCCAAACCTCTAATGGTACGCCTGGCCAAGCCTCTAATGTTACGCCTGGCCAAGCCTCTAATGGTACGCCTGGCCAAGCCTCTAATGGTACGCCTGGCTAAGCCTCTAATGGTACGCCTGGCCAAGCCTCTAATGTTACGCCTGGCCAAGCCTCTAATGGTACGCCTGGCCAAACCTCTAATGGTACGCCTGGCCAAGCCTCTAATGTTACGCCTGGCCAAGCCTCTAATGGTACGCCTGGCCAAACCTCTAATGGTACGCCTGGCCAAGCCTCTAATGTTACGCCTGGCCAAGCCTCTAATGGTACGCCTGGCCAAGCCTCTAATGGTACGCCTGGCCAAGCCTCTAATGGTACGCCTTAGCCAAGCCTCTAATGGTACGCCTGGCTAAGCCTCTAATGGTACGCCTGGCCAAGCCTCTAATGGTACGCCTGGCCAAACCTCTAATGGTACGCCTTAGTCAAGCCTCTAATGGTACGCCTTAGCCAAGCCTCTAATGGTACGCGTTAGCCAAGCCTCTAATGGTACGCGTTAGCCAAGTCTCTAATGGTACGCCTAAGCCAAGCCGCAACAGACATTCACTCCTTTCCCACATATCCTATCAGGATAAAACGCCAAGCCATTGTACATGATAACCTAGCGCTTTCTCCTGATAGTTCCCCCCGTTAATGGTGCCAGCATTACTCATGTTTTTTATAATCATCGAATTAATCCTTTTTTCCCCACGTAACGGTCACCATGGTAATAATGGCATGACAGTAACAGTGGCATGACAGTGACATGACAGTGACAGTGGCATGACAGTGACATGACAGTGACAGTGGCATGACAGTGACAGTGGCATGACAGTGGCATGACAGTGACAGTGACATGACAGTGACATGACAGTGGCATGACAGTGACATGACAGTGACATGACAATGGTTCAGGACGGACCGAAACGTCGTCGTCTCTTCATTTTTTTTATGTGTGGTCTGTTCCTCATTAGGTCTATATTTCTCATTGCTCACGATGTCTATTATCAATTGTACTTTAACATTTATCATTCTTTTGGTGAAAATGAAAGTGTCTCAATGGGTATGGGGTGCATAATAAAGATAAAAATTGAATTCTCAATGTTACTTATTGAGAGGCCGACGTAATTAGATGATGGTTTGACAATAAAAAGATTTTTGGAATGTAGTCCAGAGTTTTCGAGTTTCTCATTAGAAACTTCATCTTCCTAAAAAAAAAAAAATGGAAAGAAACTTTTAATCAGTTTCTTAACTTTAGCATGCAAGATGTTGCTCAGTCCCCGATGGTCACGTATTTTTTAATTGTCCCCCCTCCAAGTTTTGCAATTAAATTTTCATCACTTCATTCGTCTTATCGCAAATGATAAGATTAGTGTTAAGCAAAGAAATATTTATGTGACGATATTACTTTATATTCCAATACATTATGTGTGTGTGTGTGTGTGTGTGTGTGTGTGTGTGTGTGTGTGTGTGTGTGTGTGTGTGTGTGTGTGCGTACAAATAGGTGAGTACACACACACACACACGCATATCCTCCAAGAGGACCTGGACAGGCTGCAGGGATGGTCAGAGAAATGGCTAATGGAGTTCAACACGAGTAAATGTAAAGTTATGGAAATGGGATCAGGTGTGTGTGTGTGTGTGTGTGTGTGTGTGTGTGTGTGTGTGTGTGTGTGTGTGTGTGTGTGTGTGTGTGTGTGTGTGTGTGTGTGTGTGTAAATCACGAAAATTAACACGTGATGAAAAATGTGACAGTGTCAGACCACGGAGGAAGAATTGAAACAGGAATTTCCTTAAGTACTTTCGTATATGAATACATCTTCAGAAGGAATGAAAATGTATTAATATACGAAAATACTTAAGGAAATTCCTGTTTCAATTCTTCCTCCGTGGTCTGACAGTCATATATATATATATATATATATATATATATATATATATATATATATATATATATATATATATATATATTTTTTTTTTTTTTTTTTTTTTTTTTTTTTTTTTTTTTTTTTTTTTTTTTTTTTTTTTTTAGGAAGGGAGTACCACCTCTAGCTGGAAGAAGGGGGACCCATAGCCTCGGAGGAAACCACGCATAACGCATTAGAGGGAATGTTTAGATCCCCTCCAATACAGTTTCTGTGTGCTTTTCTCCTACCACCCCCTTCCTTGAATATTTTTTGTGCTTTATTATGCATTTGATGGTTACAAGATATACATGGGTTGATACAAAAATAATAATGCAAAAAGGTGCTTAAAGGTCTTGAAGAACACAACAATGGGAAACATTGATGAATGTCACAGACGGGTTCGATCATTGTTGCAAGTCAAACACTTCTTCGAATTCCTCTGAAGTTGGACTAGTGCCCAAGACGCAACAGGCATTTCCCCTCTGAATCGCAACACTGAGGCGCTGGAACAAGAAACTTTTTGCTCTCTGGTCTTTTGTAGCGCTGATCAATTTGTCCCCCAACTCCTTCAGGAACTTCAATGCACATTTTCCCCACGAACCGAGGGTCTCCGAGCCGATCGGAACAAAGCTGTAGCAGTGTGCTAGACCTCTGTATTTAATAATTTTCTGCGATTCCCTGAAAGAAGCAGCACCACCGCTTTCACGTGGTGACATATATGACTGTCAGACAGTCATATATATATATATATATATATATATATATATATATATATATCATATATATATATATATATATATATATCATATATATATATATATATATATATATATATATATATATATATATATATATATATATAAATCTAAAAATTCGAATGTCTTTCAACCTAAACATTAAATTGCAATTATTTTAACCAATTAAAGCGCATCCTGGAATACCTCTCTTTGTTAGTGCTTAATTGCAACCGTTAGTTTCAGGTCAAGTTGTGAGTAGTTTCAGGCAAGGAGGAAGAGAATTATCAGGGGGGGAAAGCGCCAAGCCATTACAACTATATAGCCCTGGAAATGAGTCAGGATAAGGATTTGGGATGGGACAGGGGGGGAAGAAGGAATGGTACCCAATTACTTGGACGGTCGGGGATTGAACGGCGACCTGCATAAAGCGAGACCGTCGCTCTACCGTCCAGTCCAAGTGGTTGGGGCATCTTGAGGCAAATTAAAGAGTCTGGTTGAGGGCCTATGTTGCCACTGATGGATGAAGATAATATGCGATAACTTGCCTACAGATTTAAGGTTACAGACTTAAGGTTACAGATTTAAGGTTACAGATTTAATGTTACAGATTTAAGGTTACAGATTTAAGGTTACAGATTTAAGGTTACAGACTTAAGGTTACAGATTTAAGGTTACAGATTTAAGGTTACAGACTTAAGGTTACAGACTTAAGGTTACAGATTTAAGGTTACAGACTTAAGGTTACAGATTTAAGGTTACAGATTTAAGGTTACAGACTTAAGGTTACAGACTTAAGGTTACAGATTTAAGGTTACAGATTTAAGGTTACAGATTTAAGGTTACAGACTTAAGGTTACAGATTTAAGGTTACGTCTACTAATAAGAACTTACACTTGTACATTCTATAACGCATGTAGTAGAGATGTATCTCATGAAGTAGAGACACATCTCTACTACAAGAGAGATGTAGTAGTAGATGTAGATGTACATGTAGTAGAGATGTGCCCTACCTCCTCTCCTGCCACCCCCCCCATTACGATATCTCATCTACAATGCAGTAACAAAACTTCCTTTACGGTACTTGTCATGCATATAATTATAGTTGTAAATAACTTTATATCCAAAGCAATTATCGCAGGATTGACAGTGAATAAGAAATATTTTAATGTCAATTTCAAAAGAAAAATATATACATGCAAACCGAGCAATTCGCTCATGTGAATCGTGGACCCAAGTTCGTATCCCCTAACCAGCCCCCCCCACAAGGTATTCACCAGCCCATCCTCCTGTTTTGGTAGTACTTTATAGTAACGATGAGGACCATAGTACATGTACCAACGTACAAAGAAATTAGAAAGTAGAAATCGCCACTATTGTGTTGGACAAACCGGAAAACTATTTTTTTACTTGTGTTGCTTCAACAAACTAACCTATCCTACCCTAACCTAACCTACCCTAACCTAACCTAACCTAACCTAACCTAACCTAACCTAACCTAACCTACCCTACCCTAACCTACCCTAACCTAACCTAACCTAACCTACCCTACCCTAACCTAACCTACCCTAACCTAACCTAACCTAACCTAACCTACCCTAACCTAACCTAACCTAACTTTCCTAGGTCTAATACACGATATCTGAGGCCTAATATAGTACATATGTGTGCTATACTATGCCTAGGAATATTTAATTTTTTTAGCTTTATTTATTTTAAAAGAATTCCTTACTAATCAGTATACAACTATCTAAAAGCTAAGTTCGTACGAATTCATGACTACTGACGACTGGCACAATCGGTAGTTGTGCCAGGAGGATGGGTTGTATTCCAGGACCCACAGGAGGATGGGTTGTATTCCAGGACCCACAGGAGGATGGGTTGTATTCCAGGACCCACAGGAGGATGGGTTGTATTCCAGGACCCACAGGAGGATGGGTTGTATTCCAGGACCCACAGGAGGATGGGTTGTATTCCAGGACCCACGTTCGTATCCACACCAGAGGACGCACATGTCAATGTCAGCGAGGTTGAGATATGAAAGATGACTTCCTTTCAGAGATGTGATGGGTCCATGTCTTAATTAGGACAGGTCACGCCACTGTACTCTACCGCTCACAGTATATATTCCTATTACATAAACCACAGTCTACATAAACGATGTTTTTTTTTTTTTAGAGAGTATAGCATTTGTGTATCTTCTTGAGATGATTTCGGGGCTTTAGTGTCCCCGCGGCCCGGTCCTTGACCAGGCCTCTACCCCCAGGAAGCAGCCCGTGACAGCTGACTAACACCCAGGTACCTATTTTACTGCTAGGTAACAGGGGCATAGGGTGAAAGAAACTCTGCCCATTGTTTCTCGCCGGTGCCTGGGATCGAACCCAGGACCACAGGATCACAAGTCCAGCGTGCTGTCCGCTCGGCCGACCGGCTCCCAGTCCCAGTATATGTATGAATATAAATATTTCACAAAATTGGCCGCCTAATATAAAATTGTACACTAAAACGCTAAAATCTTTCTCGAGCCTTCAAAATTGGTTCACTTTTACACGTAAAGGTTTGACGGAGCCACAAATATGGTCCACTCACATGACAAAAAAATGTTCCATATGGTATCAAAAATTGCTGCTGACGGGAGCAGGTTTTGACACCCAGGGGAATAACAAATCAGGTTCCGTGTGGCAGAAGCGTCGATTCTGAGCAAGAAATGTGTCATGTCTCCTCGCACGGTTTTTATTTTTTATTTTTTTGCTTCCTTTGAAATGTTTGAGCGACTAGAAAATTGCTCCCTTGAGAGAGCTGAACGTTAATTTTTGTCCTTTACACTAACGTGAGTCTCGCGCCAATAAATATGCCTGGTGCTTTGATAAGGTCCCTGGAAACACAAACCGTAACTGTCTCTATTTTCCGCTTGTTACAACTTGTAATAAAGTTGTTACATCTTGGCTTAACGTGTTTATGACGTACTAGAACGTTGTTACAACTTGCTATATTGGTTGTTATAACTGGTTAGGAGGTGTTAAAATTTGTTTGAACGTTTTACAAACGTCGTAGTTTCGGTGTGTGTTTGGCGGGGTATGTCTCCAGAGAAAGACTTATGGGTCCTTACGAGGGTGTTCAGCCATCAGGTAGTCATGCCTCCAGGGAAACACCATGCACCATCTTGAGAAACAACCAATATCTCCCTCCTTCATCTTACATCAGTCGTAGGGCCAAAATATGCCAGGTCCCAGGGTGAGGGAGTGCAGCTTCTCACAGCTCCCCCCCCCCCCTCCCTCAAGATGGCAGGTGAAATATAACATGACCTTAAGTCATGTTATATCCCCTTAAGTCCCCTTAAGTCCCCTTAAGTCCCCTTAAGTCAAAATTGACGTATTTACGATGTCACTCCTTCAAGCGAGTCATCAGTCTCGACACTCACCCTCAGCTGTGGACTGATACTATCTACTTTGGTCACAACGTTTTGACAGCTATGGAGGCACGAAATACTTACTACAATCATTAGGGAAAATATAGTGTTTAAAACATCTTTCTTGAATGATAATCATATCTAAGATGTTTCTGACCGCTAACAGAAGGTTAGACACTGAATATTCCTTCAAACACACGAACCCATCCCTACTATTTACACCTCAAATAGTTCCCACAGATGCGTTCACTCACTAAGGCATATTAAGGCCATCATGTTTCAAGAAAGCACAACCTTTCTTGAGGTTATCTTAAGATGATTTCGGGGCTTAGTGTCCCCGCGGCCCGGTCCTCGACCAGTCCTCCACCCCCAGGAAGCGGCCCGTAGCAGCTATCTAACTCCCAGGTACCTATTTACTGCTAGGTAACAGGGGGCCATCAGGGTGAAAAGAAACATTTTGCCTATTTTTCTCCGCCTCCATCGGGGATCGAACCCGGAACCTCAGGACTACGAATCCGAAGTGCTGTCAGGCACCCGTATACAGGCATCCCAAAACTCTCCACTAACAACTCTCTAATAGTTAGTGATAGAATGGGGGGAAGGAATAGTTACTAGCATGAGGGAACACAACCTAATGTCAACATTGGGTCAGAAAGTATTGCTAATTATATATTGGTTTAAAAGCAACAAGTGCAAACAATGCGGTGTTTGCACTTGTAGATTTTTTGTATATAAACTGGATAATATATATGTAAACACATGAAGATATATCCAACGTTGACAATTACTCAGGAAGATAGTGAGGTAGGAAATGAAGCTTCACAAAACGCAGTATTGTGAGTAATTTTAAAACCCAGAGTAATTTTCACTATATGACGCGCGCGCGCGTGCACACATGGGTGGGGAGGGGACATAAGCGGGCAAAATGTGTTGATAAATGAGCAGGATGGTGGAGATGCCGGGGAGGAGAAGAGCAAGAATGGAACATTTAACATAAACGAAGAATAATAAGAGTGCATGAAGAAGGAGAGTAAGGAGAGAGAGAGAGAGAGAGAGAGAGAGAGAGAGAGAGAGAGAGAGAGAGAGAGAGAGAGAGAGAGAGAGAGAGAATTATAAAGTTACTTTTTCATCTCAGTTGAAACTATTTGATATAATAAAGACAAAATAAATGAAAAAAAAACAGGCCAAGATTTTGATAGTAAATATTTAAATTATTTATCGACTTCAAAACATGAACTATTGGAAGAAATTTATGTTTTCCCTGAAGCCAGTTCCACGTCCAGTTTTAGGCTGGCTTGTTTAAACAAACTTCAGCTACGAACGTTTCAAAAGGCACAGGGTGGTGCCCATGGCTTGTGTGTTGGACGTGCCCATGAATAGGTTGTTGGACTTACCCAAAGGTGGTGTTGGACTTACCCAAAGGTGGTGTTGGACTTGCCCAAGACTGGTGTGTCGAACTTGCCCAAGGCTAGTGTATTAGACGTTGAGAGCCGTATCTACCTTCACCTCTACGGTGTCAGGGACTTAGTAACTCAAGACTCAACTTGGGCAAGACTTTCCCCCATTAAGTCTAAGTTCACCAGGTGTCTGAGTGATTATGCCTCATAACTTTGAACTTTTATCAGAATTTGACCTTAAGTGCTTATAACGCTAAGCTTTTAAACCTCAGAATTCTCTCAATAGAATTGATATAGAAAGGTCATCCCTATTAATTTACGATATATCGAGACAATGCCAATTTCGAAGGAAAAATAATGTACCACTCCCCCAATCCCAATTTATTAATGTTTCTGTTATACTCTCTTCCTCTCTGCCAAGCGGCTTGTCAAAAATTATCCAAAGAGGTCACAATTCCCATGCTCAACAGCCTTGTTATGCTCTCCACTCAGCAGTTAAGACGCTCCCAACGACGCCAGTTCCTTCCTCTATACCTTCCCCTCATCACGCGCTTTGAGATTTCGACTCTACTTGTACCTGGGTGCTACGAGTGAATGCGCTGATTTGAGTGGCGTTTATGTGACCTTATGGCGACCTGAGTGGTGTTAGGTGACCTTAAGGCGGCCTCAGTGGTGCTAGAGATGACCTTTGACACTGCACAACCAATACTGGGGGGGGGTCATCACCAGTATCTACACTACCAAATAAACAGAGACAGGTAATTGATTTAAGAGAACAGTGATTGATTTGTAAGCGTAAATATCAACTAAGACAAAATAGAAAGTAAAAATTTTACAAAAACATAAACTTTCATTAAATTTTGAAATATAATACAAAGAGAAAATACCATTTTAAGAGCCAAAAGTTACAGTGAGGGTACGGAGCACTTGAGAGCCTGGGCGAGGTACAGGAGTGGGAGCATTGATCACTGGGGCGCCCCGGTCAGGAGCACGAATGACCGCGTGGAGACTCTGGCCAACACACTCCTGATATAGAAGCGAGGTCACGTCCACAGGCAGGCAGAGCTGTGTGTGTTTGGTGTGTGTGTGTGTGTGTGTGTGTGTGTGTGTGTGTGTGTGTGTGTGTGTGTGTGTGTGTGTGTGTGTGTGTGTGTGTGTGTGTGTGTGTTTGGTGTGTGTGTGTGTGTGTGTGTGTGTGTGTGTGTGTGTGTGTGTGTGTGTGTGTGTGTGTGTGTGTGTGTGTGTGTGTGTGACAGGGGTGAGGGGAGGAGGAAGATGGCAGAGGTGAAGGGGAGGCTGGAAGGGGTTAAGAGAATGAGGGGCAAGAAAGAAGAAGGGAGTGTGATACATAGAAGGGGAAAATAGGGTAAGAGAGAGGGAAAAAAGTTCGACGAAACAGGAAAGATGATAACACTAGCTTGCAGTTTCACTAGGAACGTCGAGAGAGAGAGAGAGAGAGAGAGAGAGAGAGAGAGAGAGAGAGAGAGAGAGAGAGAGAGAGAGAGAGAGAGGAGAGAGAGAGAGAGAGAGAGAGAGAGACTGCACCTGGTGTACAAGAGAAGGGATGCAGCCGTGGGCCACTACCAATAGTACCGCGGGGTACTCTTCACTGGGATAAGAACAGTAACCTGCACCACACACAACTACTAACAACTTCAGGGGCGTAATGGTGCTACTCTATATTCCTCCTCAGCCCCACAACCCCCCCCCCCCTCCTCCGCTCACAACAGCCCCAAGCTTCTACATTGTAGAATGAATCCAGTTTTATTCATCCCAGTATACATTAGGCGATATTTCCGGAGTCAACTTCACACTAATTATCCACTTACAATACACACGCCCACACACACACACACACACACACACACACACACACACACACACACACACACACACACACACACAGTATAGATTCCTCGGTAGTATAGTGGTGAGTATCCCCGCCTGTCACGCGGGAGACCGGGGTTCGATTCCCCGCCGGGGAGGAATGTTTCGCTGGAAGACAGAAGAGTTAGGGGGGACATGATCACCACATTCAAGATTCTCAATTGAATTGATAGGGTAGATAAAGACAGGCTATTTAACACAAGGGGCACACGCACAAGGGGATACAGGTGGAAACTGAGCGCCCAAATGAGCCACAGAGATATTAAAAAAAAACTTTTTTAGTGTCAGAGTGGTTGACAAAATGGAATGCATCAGGAAGTGATGTGGTGGAGGCTGACTCCATACACAGTTTCAAGTGTAGATATGATAGAGCCCAGTAGGCTCAGGAACCTGAGCCTCTACGGGCTCACCATAGCCCGTGTTACTTGGAACTTTGTTCCAGGTAGCGAATCTTTAACAACAACAACAACAACTGTACACCAGTTGATTGATGGTTGAGAGGCGGGACCAAAGAGCCAGAGCTCAACCCCCGCAAGCACAATTAGGTGAGTACACACACACTCTCCCCTCAGAGAGGATATGTCACAGCTCTGACATATCTTCCAGTAACATTGCTACTTTAAATTTACCTAAATGACCTGGCAGAGACAGTGAGCTCATATACATGCCAATGTTAACACACGCAAAGTTAATAAGGAGATTAAGACCTGAAGAGGCGTGTAGGGTGCTGCAAGAAGCCCTTAACTAAACTTCAGGAATGAGCAGATAAATGGTTGCTGGAATTAGACCCAAATAAATGCAACGCAATGAAAATGGGTAAGGAAGTTAGGAGACTTGTATGTAACTATATATCATCATGGAAAGGCAAATACAATCAACAATAAGATAAAAAGAACTGGAAGTAGACACTGCCAACACTATCACCAGAAGCTCACGTGAACAGGGTAACATCAGCGGCATATGAGAAATTAGCAAATATAAGTACGTCATTTAAAAATGTAAACATCAACTCCATACACACTACCTATGTGAGACCATTACCCGAGTATACAGCCTCAGCATGGAACCCAATCTTTGGGAAGCATAAACAGAAACTTGTGACAGTTCAGAGGTTTGCAACTAGATTAGTACTGTCCCGGAATCGAGAGGAACGGGCTATGAGGGCAGGATGAAACGGAATTCTCGTTCCCTGAACGGGCCGGGGGGGGGAGGGAGGTATAAAGGAATGAATTATCGGGGCAAAGCGCCAAGCCATTACGACTATATAGCACCGGTAAGGGATAAGGATATGGGATGGGACGGGAGGAAGGAATGGTGACCAACCACTTAGACGGTCGGGGATTGAACGCCGACCTGCATGAAGCGAGGCCGTCGCTCTACCGTCCAGCCCACGTGGTTGGGCTGGGGGGAAGGGGAATGCACTAAAACAGATTTTGGAGTCAATTCCATCCACAACTTTAAAAAAGAAATATGATTAAAATCTAACGTGGCGAAGGGTGATTAGTGAGCCGGATATAAACGGGTAGGAGGCAGGGTGGGGGGGGGGGGGGGGGGAGGATGACAACCTGGACCTCACTCCTGTGTAGTCAGTGATAAGTAAGTGCTTACAACCCCCTCCCCTCACACTTACACCCCCCCCCCTCCACACTTACAACCCCTCCCTCGCACTTACAACCCCCCTCCCTCACACTTACACCCTCCCTACCTCACACTTACACCCTCCCCCCCCTCCACACTTACAACCCCTCCCTCGCACTTACAACCCCTCTCCGTCACACTTACACCCCCCTCACACTTACATCCCCCCCCCCACACAGACTTGTCTGCATGGTCCAATACTGTGCTATTAACAATATTTCACACAAAAATGATAATTTTCCAATATTAACAGTGTTACCAACAATAACACTATTACCAATATTAACAGTATCGCCAACAATAACCAGCAGTATTAAATATCGGACTAACAGTGCTTTAAAATATACATATGCATAGATACCTATACATATGCCCCCCACTTTATGAATGTATAATTAATTTTGAACTGGTGGACGGACGTCAAGCCAAATGCTATTAGAAATATGATGGTGACTCGCCACCCCCCCGTAAACTAACACTTGTGTAGCCTATCACCTGTCGTGCGTTAATCAGGAAAATGGTGGTAGTGGTGGTGGGAGGGGTGATGGGGCGGGTTGGGGGTGGTGGTGGTGGGAGGGGTGATGGGGCGGGTTGGGGGTGGTGGTGGTGGGAGGGGTGATGGGGCGGGTTGGGGGTGGTGGTGGTGGGAGGGGTGATGGGGCGGGTTGGGGGTGGTGGTGGTGGGAGGGGTGATGGGGCGGGTTGGGGGTGGTGGTGGTGGGAGGGGTGATGGGGCGGGTTGGGGGTGGTGGTGGTGGGAGGGGTGATGGGGCGGGTTGGGGGTGGTGGTGGTGGGAGGGGTGATGGGGCGGGTTGGGGGTGGTGGTGGTGGGAGGGGTGATGGGGCGGGTTGGGGGGGGGGGGGTGGTGATGGTTGTGATGAGTAGTGGGGTAGGTGGGGGGGGGTAGGGGGTAGTGATGGTAGGCCTAGTGGTGATTTGTTGATACTTGTAAAGCTAAATGCATTCTTTTCACTTTCTCCTTCGCTTTCTCATCTTCTTTTTACGCCCTTAACTCCGTTTATATTACTCATCTATCCCGTCTCTTATCTACCGTCCGGTCCAACCACTTGGGCTGGACGATAGACCTGGCTTTATGCAGGTCGGCGTTCAATCCCCGACCGTCCATAAGTGGTTGGGCACTATTCCTTCCCCCCCGTCCCATCTCAAAATCTTATCCTGACCCCTTCCAAGTGCTACATAGTCCTAATGGCTTGGCGCTTTCCCCCTGATAGCTCCCTTCCCTTCTTATCAATTCCTTCCCTCCCACTCACATCATCCCTCCCTCCCTCCCATTCTCCCTTCTCACATCCTCTCTCAGACGCTCCCATCTCCTCACACACCCTCCCTTCCACTTTCACACTCTCCCTCCCTCCCTCCCTCCGTCTCTCTCCTTCTGTTCCAGTATCTCTTCCACTCATCCCATCTAACCAGACGACCAGTGGACATGATTGGTTAATTCAAATTGAACTTCAACTTCACGTCCGCCATCATTTTAATTTCGCGAGTGTCGCTAAAGTAAACGATATTTGGCCTCTATCTTGAAGAATGTCCTAATTGCTGCCGGAGACTAACAAACTAATGAAAACAGTCAGACACACACACACACACACACACACATACACACACACACACACACACACACACACACACCTGATTCCTGAGCCTATCGGGCTCTGTCATATCTACACTTGAAACTGTGTATGGAGTGAGCCTCCACCACATCACCCCCTAATGCATTCCATTTGTCAACCACTCTGACACTAAAAAAGTTCTTTCTAATATCTCTGTGGCTCATTTGGGCACTCAGTTTCCACCTGTGTCCCCTTGTGCGTGTTCCCCTTGTGTTAAATAGACTGTCTTTATCTACCCTATCAATCCCCTTCAGAATCTTGAATGTGGTGATCATGTCCCCCCTAACTCTTCTGTCTTCCAGCGAAGTGAGGTTTAATTCCCGTAGTCTCTCCTCGTAGCTCATACCTCTCAGCTCGGGTACTAGTCTGGTGGCAAACCTTTGAACCTTTTCCAGTTTAGTCTTATCCTTGACTAGATATGGACTCCATGCTGGGGCTGCATACTCCAGGATTGGCCTGACATATGTGGTATACAAAGTTCTGAATGATTCTTTACACAAGTTTCTGAATGCCGTTCGTATGTTGGCCAGCCTGGCATATGCCGCTGATGTTATCCGCTTGATATGTGCTGCAGGAGACAGGTCTGGCGTGATATCAACCCCCAAGTCTTTTTCCTTCTCTGACTCCTGAAGAATTTCCTCTCCCAGATGATACCTTGTATCTGGCCTCCTGCTCCCTACACCTATCTTCATTACATTACATTTGGTTGGGTTAAACTCTAACAACCATTTGTTCGACCATTCCTTCAGCTTGTCTAGGTCTTCTTGAAGCCTCAAACAGTCCTCTTCTGTTTTAATCCTTCTCATAATTTTAGCATCGTCCGCAAACATTGAGAGAAATGAATCGATACCCTCCGGGAGATCATTTACATATATCAGAAACAAGATAGGACCGAGTACAGAGCCCTGTGGGACTCCACTGGTGACTTCACGCCAATCGGAGGTCTCACCCCTCACCGTAACTCTCTGCTTCCTATCGCTTAGATACTCCCTTATCCACTGGAGCACCTTACCAGCTACACCTGCCTGTCTCTCCAGCTTATGTACCAGCCTCTTATGCGGTACTGTGTCAAAGGCTTTCCGACAATCCAAGAAAATGCAGTCCGCCCAGCC
Organism: Procambarus clarkii; assembly: GCF_040958095.1. NCBI lineage: Eukaryota > Metazoa > Arthropoda > Malacostraca > Decapoda > Cambaridae > Procambarus > Procambarus clarkii. The sequence continues at coordinate 7,718,732 of NC_091189.1, forward strand.
CTCTCTTTCTTGCTTAATCTGTGTCACCTGATCGTAGAATTCTATCAAGCCTGTAAGGCAATATACCTGTTGATTGACGGTTGAGAGGCGGGACCAAAGAGCCAGAGCTCAACCCCCGCAAACACAACTAGGTGAGTACAACTAGGTGAGTACACACACACACACACACCAACACATGAAATATATTCGTAAACAGTTTTCACAACAATATCACCTCGCCAGAGATAAATGAATCCTCGCCTAAAACGCACCAGGAATATTTTCTCACAATACGCACATGTTCGAAAATGAATCCCGTCCTCAGGCCATATAAGAGCCCCAGACCGCAGAGGACCGAGCTTTATACCCTGTGTACAACTTCCACTTAGTCCAACGACAAGTAAATTACACAACAGAAAACCATGTTATAAAATATAAATTACGAGGAGTTGGCCTCAGCATATAGTGATATAGGATAACAGCTCTAGATTTACAACACCGAGACGTTATAGTGAGGGGTGTAAAATCCAGCTTATATTACAGAGAGAGAGAGAGAGAGAGAGAGAGAGAGAGAGAGAGAGAGAGAGAGAGAGACATTAATTTTATTTTCCCCTTCAGCATAGACCATTTTTCAACCCATACCAATTACTCCCTGAAATTTTCACTTTGGCTGCGCGTGTTTTTGACAGCAAATTATTAACTAGATCGTCCAAAGAAACACGAAATATTTACCAAAATTCCTTTTCCAAATAGAGCAATATTTTCCCCAAGAAACAATCAAGGTTTCTGAAAAGTGTAAAACCTTACGGAAAGGAAAATAATAAATAATAATACGATCTAATTTGGGAATTCTGTCAACAGTCCAATGTAATGTTGGAGACACAATTTAAGATTGTAAAATAAGATAAGACTTATTATAAGATAAAATAAGATAAGATAAGACAATTTAAGATTGTGCATCTATTGAAAAAAGCAAAGAGAAGAAATTAATAAATCTATATTTATTTCCGGTAATAATAGAAACAATATAGGCTAGCAACATCATACTTATAATACTAGTAATAGCAAGAATTTTAACAGAAAAACTAATCAGTAATAATTAATAACACAACTACTGTTAAACCATAAGAACAATGATAATTAGATAATAATAATAGTAATAATTATAATAATAATAATGAGAGGGTACTTACCAAGTATGAGGTCGTCGAGGGGTCGAGGTGGTTGGGCACTATCTCCTTACCCCGTCGTCATATCCTTGGCAAGTATTAAATAGTCGTGATGGCTCAGCTTAAAACGTTTTCAAAATCACACTTATTTCGTGTCCAATATCACACTTATTTCGCGTCCAATATCACACTTATTTCGTGTCCAATATCACACTTATTTTGTGTCCAATATCACACTTATTTCGTGTCCAATATCACACTTATTTCGTGTCCAATATCACACTTATTTCGTGTCCAATATCACACTTATTTCGTGTCCAATATCACACTTATTTTGTGTCCAATATCACACTTATTTCGTGTCCAATATCACACACATTTGTTTGATCACAAGACATATAAACAACATTGTCCTTATATCAAAACTTCCGAATCCAAAAAATATATATATATCAGTATTTGACTTTTACACACAGTAAAACACCAAAATGTGAAACACCTTCCGGCCAGGGCGGCGGAGCTACGAATGATCTCAGCCAATCAGGGAGACGCATATCATCGTTTCGCCTGAAAGACGCAGCCAATCACCGTGCCCCGTGGCACGTCAACTACATAGTAATTGCCCCCCCCCCTTCCAAGGGTTGTTAGCAACCGGGGCCCCGCAATGTGTACAGTTTTTACCTGTTTTTACCTTAAACTTTGCTGTCGTGAATTGAAAGGATCTACTTCTACTAGTAGAAGTAGAACTCTACTAGTAGAAGTAGAAGCGGTCATGGTAGTAACAATAATACCCGGAGCAGAAGTATTATTATTGCTCAATTAGATTTAGGTATCGTTATTTTTTTAGCAGTAATAGTATTTAAATAATGTTTCATTTATGTATAAATTTGTTTTAGCTACTGTAAGGTAATATTACAATACAGCATACTGCATAAAAATGTATTGTAGTACTCCACGATGTGAGAGAGAGAGAGAGAGAGAGAGAGAGAGAGAGAGAGAGAGAGAGAGAGAGAGAGAGAGAGAGAGAGAGAGAGAGAGAGAGAGAGAGAGAGAGAGAGAGAGAGAGAGAGAGAGAGAGAGAGAGAGAGAGAGAGAGAGAGAGAGAGAGAGAGAGAGAGAGAGAGAGAGAGAGAGAGAGAGAGAGAGAGAGAGAGAGAGAGAGAGAGAGAGAGAGAGAGGGAGAGAGAGAGAGAGGGAGAGAGAGAGAGAGAGAGAGAGAGAGAGAGAGAGAGAGAGAGAGAGAGAGAGAGAGAGAGAGAGAGAGAGAGAGAGAGAGAGAGAGAGAGAGAGAGAGAGAGAGAGAGAGAGAGAGAGAGAGAGAGGGAGAGAGGGAGAGAGGGAGAGAGAGAGAGAGAGAGAGAGAGAGAGAGAGAGAGAGAGAGAGAGAGAGAGAGAGAGAGAGAGAGAGAGAGAGAGAGAGAGAGAGAGAGAGAGAGAGAGAGAGAGAGAGAGAGAGAGAGAGAGAGAGAGAGAACAAGAGCTTGCAGTATAAGATCATTAATGTGTGGTTGGCTGGTCAGCTGTAATTGTACCCAGGGTCTGGAAATAAACGCAGCCCCACAGCGTTCACAAAGTGTGTTAACTGCGTTATCATGATACTATTCTAGTGTCGTGTGCATCGTGGGTTCCAATTTAACGCACAGTGCATATCATAACGTGCCAAGATGCGTAGTAACGTAACAACATTGTTCCAAGAGGTCCCCCACTGTACTCTTTGAAATGCAGGGAAGGGCTATGCTAGAATTATACCGTGTATAATCCATATTATACCAAGAGTATGCTAGCTGTATAATCTGCGTATTGCGGTGATTATACAGCACCTCGAACTATTGTACCATTACGGTGTATATTGTTGTTCATCTTGTTATTGTGTTTGCTTCAGTTGTATGATCTATCCTTCTGTCTGTGTCTTCACTCGTCCATGTGTCTGTGTCCTCACTCGTCCATGTGTATGTGTCTTCACTTGTCCATGTGTATGTGTCCTCACTCGTCCTTGTGTATGTGTCCTCATTCGTCCTTGTGTATGTGTCCTCACTCGTCCATGTGTATGTGTCCTCACTCGTCCTTGTGTATGTGTCCTCATTCGTCCTTGTGTATGTGTCCTCACTCGTCCATGTGTATGTGTCCTCACTCGTCCTTGTGTATGTGTCCTCACTCGTCCATGTGTATGTGTCCTCACTCGTCCATGTGTATGTGTCTTCACTTGTCCATGTGTATGTGTCCTCACTCGTCCTTGTGTATGTGTCCTCATTCGTCCTTGTGTATGTGTCCTCACTCGTCCTTGTGTATGTGTCCTCACTCGTCCATGTGTATGTGTCTTCACTCGTCCATGTGAATGTGTCCTCACTCGTCCTTGTGTATGTGTCCTCACTCGTCCATGTGTATGTGTCCTCACTCGTCCATGTGTATGTGTCATCACTCGTTCATGTGTATGTGTCCTCACTCGTCCATGTGTATGTGTCATCACTCGTTCTTGTGTATGTGTCCTCATTCGTCCATGTGTATGTGTCCTCACTTGTCCATGAGTATGTGTCCTCACTCGTCCTTGAGTATGTGTCCTCATTCGTCCATGTGTATGTGTCCTCACTTGTCCATGAGTATGTGTCCTCACTCGTCCTTGTGTATGTGTCCTCATTCGTACTTGTGTATGTGTCCTCACTCGTCCATGTGTATGTGTCCTCATTCGTCCATGTGTATGTGTCCTCACTCGTCCATGTGTATGTGTCCTCACTCGTCCTTGTGTATGTGTCCTCACTCGTCCATGTGTATGTGTCCTCACTCGTCCTTGTGTATGTGTCCTCACTCGTCCATGTGTATGTGTCCTCACTCGTCCTTGTGTATGTGTCCTGACTCGTCCTTGTGTATGTGTCCTGACTCGTCCATGTGTATGTGTCCTCACTCGTCCATGTGTATGTGTCCTGACTCGTCCTTGTGTATGTGTCCTCACTCGTCCATGTGTATGTGTCTTCACTCGTCCATGTGTATGTGTCCTCACTCGTCCATATGTATGTGTCCTCACTCGTCCATATGTATGTGTCCTCACTCGTCCATGTGTATGTATCCTCACTCGTCCTTGTGTATGTGTCCTGACTCGTCCATGTGTATGTGTCCTCACTCGTTCTTGTGTATGTGTCCTGACTCGTCCTTGTGTATGTGTCCTCACTCGTCCATGTGTATGTGTCTTCACTCGTCCATGTGTATGTGTCCTCACTCGTCCATGTGTATGTGTCCTCACTCGTTCTTGTGTATGTGTCCTCACTCGTCCATGTGTATGTGTCCTCACTCGTCCATGTGTATGTGTCTTCACTCGTCCAAGTGTATGTGTCCTCACTCGTCCATGTGTATGTGTCCTCACCTGAATTGTCCTTACACAAAAACCACTGTTGAATAATAATTAGGTAGATTGACTCAGTAAACGTTTCATATATTGTCTAATACGCCCTAACAGGTTAGGATAGGTTAAGTTACGATAGGATAGGATAGATTAGGTTAGGATAGGTTAGGTTAGGTTAGGTTAGGATAGATTAGGTTAGGATTGGTTAGGATAGGTTAGGATTGGTTTGGTTAGGGCAGGTTAGGTTAAATTAGGTGAAGATAGGATAGGTTAGGTTAGGACAGGTTAGAATAGGTTAGGTTAGATTAGAATAGATTAGGTTAGATTAGAATAGGTTAGGATAAGTTAACGGGAGTGCAGCGGTTCAGTCGTCATCGCCATTTTGCTCATTCCTTTATTTTCGTCGTTTACAATAAATAGCGTCAACCTATGCCTCTGAACAACGCACCGGTGAACGAAGCCTTGTGCTCCTAAGATGACCGCTCGGTCACCCTAAAAGTCAACCATCTTTATTATTACTACTACTAATGCTTTTGTAACTATTTCAACTGTTAACAGCTATTTACAAAACTAATCGGCGATTACAGGCAACAATGGTTACAAGAGAGTCATAGAATACCACAAAAGCAACTAATATGATAAAGTTACCATCAGCCAACAGGCCAAAGGGGTCTGACGGTTAAGTGGACAGCGCTCGGGATTCGTAGTCCAATGGTTCCAGGTTTGATCCCCGGCGGAGGCGGAAACAAATGGGGAGAGTTTGTTTCAACTTGATGCCCATGTTCACCTAGCAGTAAATAGGTACCTGGGAGTTGGACAGCTACTACGGGCTGCTTCCTGGGGGTGTGTAACAAAAAGAAGGCCTGGTCGAGGACCGGACCGCGGAGACGCTAAGCCCCCGAAATCATCTCAAGATAACCTCAAGAAGACGATAGCCACCACTGTTGGCAGTGAAGCCAGTGATCCATCTCCATATCCACCAATAAAAAAAACATATCCACCTCTAAGAACACCATATCCACCCCAGCCTCCGAATAACCATCCACCAACGCAAATATAGTTTGATATATAAAAACTATATCAAACTATAAGGTAAGTAACCATCCCATTTCCCCCGACACAACACTAGACCCACCTTATACCTCCATCACTGGCTCCACTATAGGCTCTCTGCCCTCCCATTCATCTGAAGAAGATAACGAAGCTAGAAAAGGTCCTGATTCCTAAATCAGGACCTTTTCACCCCTAATTCCCCTGTTACCTAGCAGTAAATAGGTACCTGGGAGTTTGTCAGCTGTCACGGGCTGCTTCCTGGTATGTGTATGTGTGTGTGTTGTGGGGGAAAAAAACAGGTTCCAGACCTAAGTCAACTAAGCTACGAGGAAAGTCTGAGAGTTCTATAGGCCACGCAGTGCTGCAAAGTAATGGGGGGGGGGGAAGACATGTGCCATGTTTCCGACATGCAAGATTCTAGGTGAGATTCAACAAGAATAGAATGGGAGACAGTGGATGGAAATTGATGTACCAGGCGAGCCATGGGGATACATGGGAACGCCTCAGTGTTAGATTGGTGAAGATGTGAAGCGAAGTAGAAGGGGGGAGATAATTGAGAGAAAGTTTGTACACAGGTTCAAAGCGTTGATAGTGAAAGGAAAAAAATAGGTCGGGAGTAATTGGATCTGGCAATTGACAGCTGAAAAGGCAGAGCCCAAGTTGATACGAGAAAGAGAGAGAGAGAAAGAGAGAGAGAGAAAGAGAGAGAGAGAAAGAGAGAGAGAGAAAGAGAGAGAGAGAGAAAGAGAGAGAGAGAAAGAGAGAGAGAGAAAGGTAGAAACCTCTCTATTGGAGCAGAAACAACACGACAGAGAAGGCTTAAAGGTAGGAAATTAACGAAGGCATTAAGGTAGGAAAAGGGGAGTAGGAAACAGTGTGAGAAGGAAAGAGGGTGTGACAGGGAGAAGGGAGGAGAGGTAGTGTAGGAAATTACTCTTCTTTTCATTCCTTCATCCATTTTCCTTTCTCATCCACATTCTCATATTTCTTCTTCTTTTCCTCCTGTTTCAGACAGCCGTGTCTCTCATCTGTTGCACGTGAGACACTTTGTGTTCCTCATACTAGTCTCGTCTCAGCGATCCTCCTCAGACTCAACCTACTTGCTTTCGCCTGAAGGGAGACGGGAGCATTGTGACCCCCTTTCTCTGTACTCACCTATTTTTTTACTCACCAATTCGTGCCTGCAGGATCGAGCTATTAGCTCTTGCATCCCACCTTTCTAACCAATCTATTTTCTATTATATCTACTACATACCTTTCTCTCTAAAACACACACACACACACACACACACGCACGCACGCACGCACGCACTCCAGAGTGAAGGGCGTGTGTGGAGCCGCTCAATATGGGCCAAAGCCGCAGTGTAAATATTGACAGCGTTTTGCGATTATATCCAGCGGCCAGCTGTGAATATTAAGGAACTCCAGCTCGGCGTCTTAGTGGGTCGGCTCACTGTTGACCAACCTTCCCGAAATTAATATGATGGAGATGATGGAGAGAGAGAGAGAGAGAGAGAGAGAGAGAGAGGGAGAGAGAGAGAGAGAGAGAGAGAGAGAGAGAGAGAGAGAGAGAGAGAGAGAGAGAGAGAGAGAGAGAGAGAGAGAGAGAGAGAGAGAGAGAGAGAGAGAGAGAGAGAGAGAGAGAGAGGGAGAGAGAGAGAGAAAGAAAACAGGTAGCCTTGTTGTGTATAATACAAATTTTCACAATATTCTCCACATTGGCTAACGTTGTTGAAAAGCAGAAGCTGGCATTAGTAACACAAGGCGCTCAGCCAGCACCCGCCTCAGAGCGAGAAATACATACGGACATGACTCTTGTTCACAAACAACTCTCCTGCCCCTTGTTCCATCCCCTGCCCACCACATACACACACATATATATACATACATACATACATAGAAGCCTCTGCGGACGCCGCTCAATGGTGACTTCAAATGTGACCTCAATCCACCAAGCTTCCACCTGGAAAGTTTTTAAATTCCGTTAGTTGACTTTTACTCGCATCATGAATACATTCATTCTTCTCTTCTTCGGCCCGTGTATTCATCCGTTTCAACTACCCTGTTCTATTTTGCACATTGTTGTTCTATGACTTTTTGTCTGTCTCTCCGTATCACTATATCCCAGTTTTCGTATCTATATGTCGCTGCTTCTGTCTGCCTGTCTGTCTGTCTGTCCCAACCGATCCCCTATATTCCTGTACCTTTTCACTCCGCGCGTGGCGACCCAGAACTATTCAGATAAAAAGTTCACGGCAAAAAAAAAAGGTTTCTGTTTAAGAGATAATATTATGAGGTGATACTGCACCCAACAGCCCTTCACAGCCTTCTCTTCCTCTTTCTTCTCTTCCTCCTCCTCCTTCTCTTCCTTCTCTTCCTTCTCCTCCTCTTCCTTCTCCTCCTTCTCTTCTTCCCCGTCAAGGCGTCTGGTAACCAGAACGTCGAATTCATTATTAATTACTAAAACTTGAACATTTCTTATCCTATTTAGTAAAAGAATATATATATATATATATATATATATATATATATATATATATATATATATATATATATATATATATATATATATATATATATATATACACAAGTGCAATTTAGTTATAGAGCTCTAGTTAGGTGGAATGACAAAATAACGTAATTTTGTCTAATTGTTCAACATCCGACGAATCTGTTCATTAAGAAATTTATTAACGTGATTTATTAAACCGCAGGATTCAGCTAAGTGCAAATTTAGCTTACCTGAGCCAGCTTGTCTCGAAAATATATTGTCCAAATGTGTTTCCCTGAATGTAACCAATCCTCAAGTCAAGTTCGACCAAGCTTGGACCGTCATCAACTTACTGTCAGGCCAAGCTCGTGAAAACATTAATCAACATTAAAAATATATTATAATATTGTGTATAATTCAACCTCGGATAGGATAGGTTAGCTGTTTAGACTCTGTTTGCAATTACGTTCATTTGCAGTACGTGGGTGAAGCATTTTGAGAGATGTTATTCGAACACAGAAAGAAAACGAAGCACTGAAAATGAATTGTTCGAAAGTAATCAGTTGTGAGTCATATGTAAAGTGTTTTCAGTCATAGACAGGGCTGGAGGCGGCAGGATTAACATGGCTTTGGAGAGCATATGTGTGAGAACAGGTTTATTGTGTCAAATAAATACACATGTGTCATGTGTATTTTGAAGACGAGGTGAACCTTACACTAACTTTACCCTAGAACCTGCTCAAATCACCATCGAAGAAGCGCTTATTCATGGGAGAAGAATTTTAGAGCGCCTAAATGAGCGTATCTTTCATCGCCACTGGAGCACCTGCTCAACGGGAGCTCTCGAAGCTCCCCGTCCTCATAAACACAGCCAGTCCACATAAACAAAAGTGTAATGCTCGTTAATCTAGCTACTAAATCCACTGTTTATGAATGGAAAAACTCTCCACACGTGACACACACCTGGTCACGTTTACACTATTTTTAACCCCCCCCCCTTTTAGGTTGGTTTAACCCCCCTTGCTTACGTCGCATCCAGCGTTCGAATCCCACCGCTATAAAGCCTTCACACACGTAGTACAAACACGAATAATTCCCGACAAAGCCAAAGCACCAAACCAAACCATTCTTAGACCTAGCTATACACAACATAAAAAAATATATATAATACTATGAATTGACATTCGGGAAAAAATGCAGTTTTTGGTCACAATGAACGATATAAAGAACACATGAGGGGGTTGGGGTGCAGTTTTGACGAGGATGAGAGAGACAGACTTCTCGAATATGACTGCTCAGGCTGCTGATATGCGAGAAGGAGCAACAAGAAGAGTGGCGACGGCAGCAGAAGCAGTGATAGTAGCAGTCGGAACAGTTTTGACAGCAGCAGCAGCAGAGGTGGAAGCCTCAGCAGCAGCAGCAGAGATGGAAGCCTCAGCAGCAGCAGCAGCAGCAGAGGTGGAAGCAGCAGCAGCAGCAGAGGTGGAAGCAGCAGCAGCAGCAGGGGTGGAAGCAGCAGCAGCAGCAGGGGTGGAAGCAGCAGCAGCAGCAGTAATGGAGACTGATAACCAACCAGGCCTCGCATCCCACTGTAATATTCACAATTGACAGCCATCATCGAAGGAGTACTTGCGTCAACAGTGAGGCAAGCCAGACTGCGTCACACAGGCATCTGCGTCAACAGTGAGGCAAGCCAGACTCTGCGTCACACAGGCATCTGCGTCAACAGTGAGGCAAGCCAGACTCTGCGTCACACAGGCATCTGCGTCAACAGTGAGGCAAGCCAGACTCTGCGTCACACAGGCATCTGCGTCAACAGTGAGGCAAGCCAGACTCTGCGTCACACAGGCATCTGCGTCAACGCAGTAGACAAGAATGAAGCAAACCAGACCAAACCTAAAACACGCACCTGCATCAACACTGAAGCAAGACAGAACACACACGAGAGCCAGACACTGCGTCAGTCCAGAAGCAAACAGGACCATGCATCAGGCATTAACAACAACAACAACAGTCAGACCAAACACAACACGTGAAACTAAGAAAAAACTAAGATTCTCAACAGTTTTCTTGTTTTAGATTTAGCTACTCAGAACCAAGTGTCCATGTAGCACGGGCTATGGTGAGCCCCCGTAAGATTCTCAACACGTAACCCAGCTATCTATATATAAACTTCACCTCAAACTACCCAATTTCCCAACTGAGCGCCGCGCACCAGCCAGCAGTCACAAGGGGCATCTTCACCTTGAACCATGTCGACGCGTCGCGTTCCGCTGTTATAAATACATACAAGCTAAATCTCCCCCCTCACCCAATTTGGAAGAAAACACTGGGAGAAAAGGGGCAATGGTGGGTGAGGGGTTTTGGCATGGCAAAATAAAATGGGGATTCCCAAAAATAAGTTTTGACAGGCCAAAGGGGAAAATCTAAAAATAAGTCTGGTCCCAACAAACAAAAAAATGAAGGAGACAAAGCAAAAATAGGGACCCAAATATAAGGGTGGATCATTCAAAAGGGGTAAGGGAGCGGGGGAGAGGGGGACAAAAAAATAGAGGGGGCGACTAGATAGAAATAGAGTTGTGTCAGAATAGTGTTTCATTACGAAAGTGGCGGTTCAGTGTGTCACTTAATGACCGCATGTGGCGGTATATTTTTAAGGGGGGCAGGGGAGTGTCTGAGAATGAATGAGGGAAATATGAGGGGAGAGGGATGGGGTGCAAACAAAAAAAAAATGTGAGTGGCTGGTACGGTGAATTGAGCAGTTCGAGTACAAGACATGAAGAGATTGGAGGGTTGAAGGAGGGGGGGGGAGGGGGAATTAAGACAGGGGGGGAATGGGGAGATTGAGTATTTGAGAGGAGGGGGGAGAGGAGGGGAATTGAATAGCGTGGCTGGAAGAGGAGAGGAGAGTAGCTAGGGTGCAAGGCAGGGAGAAAGTGAGCGGGTGGTAGGGAGAAAGTGAGCGGGTGGTAGGGAGAAAGTGAGCGGGTGGTAGGGAGAAAGTGAGCGGGTGGTAGGGAGAAAGTGAGCGAGTGGTAGGGAGAAAGTGAGCGGGTGGTAGGGAGAAAGTGAGCGGGTGGTAGGGAGAAAGTGAGCGGGTGGTAGGGAGAAAATGAGCGGGTGGTAGGGAGAAAAGGCATCGGTTTCGGGGGCAGACAGGGACGAAAGACAATAAGAAATATCCTGTAAAGGATGGGAGAGGAAGACAAGTGTCACAACAACAGAGAGAAGAAAGAAAGAAAGAGACAGTAGGGGTAGCAGACGTAGGAAGGAGGAGAGGGAACGACAGAAAGGGAAGAGAAAGAATTGTGTGTGAAGGAGAAAGGCAAACATAGAAAGGAGTGGATGTACGGTATAGTTGAGGAGAGCACTGGGATGGTGGAAGGTGGAACGGAAGATGAGAGACGGGACAGGATAAGATGACAAGAGGGTCAGAGGGAAAAGGAAGGGAGAGAGGCAAGGTGAAGGGCCCCCAATTCATCAAACAATCACTCAAGTCCTTACGAAACCTCTACATCTTTTCTCAGTGTTTGGCGGCTGTCTTATCTTATCAAACGTCTTATGTCTTATCACTTATCAAACAGTTTATGAGTTCCGAATCCCTAGAAGGCTGTTGATAACAATATTAACATTTGATTTATAAGTTTCGATGCTCGTAAACTATTTAATAAGTGAAAACAAAGCCGCCGAAGATTGAGAAAAGATGTACGTGAGTAGATGAGTGAATCCTGTCCCTGGAGAAGAGAGAGAGAGAGAGAGAGAGAGAGAGAGAGAGAGAGAGAGAGAGAGAGAGAGAGAGAGAGAGAGAGAGAGAGAGAGAGAGAGAGAGAGAGAGAGAGAGAGAAAGAGAGAGAGAGAGAGAGAAAGAGAGAGAGAGAGAGAGAGAGAGAGAGAGAGAGAGAGAGAGAGAGAGAGAGAGAGAGAGAGAGAGAGAGAGAGAGAGAGAGAGAGAGAGCGAGAGAGAGAGAGAGAGAGAGAGCGAGAGAGAGAGAGAGAGACCCGCCAAACACACACCGAAACTACGACGTTGGTACAACGTTCGAACAAGTTTTAACACCACCTAACCAGTTGTAACAACCAATATAGCAAGTTGTAACAACGTTCTAATACGTCATAAAAACGTTAAGCCAAGATGTAACAACTTTATTACAAGTTGTAACAAGCGGAAAATAGAGACAGTTTCGGTTTGTGTTTCCAGGGGAGAGACTAAGACTTAGGGGGATAAGGGGTGGGGGGTGGGGGGGTTCAGGAGCTCCTCCCGAAGTCTTGCATATTGCTTTGGATAACTTGCAACTATTCCTTCATTTTTACACAGCAACCTTTCTCAAGACCAGCTCACCTGTCCTCACGCATAACGCATCGTATTTTGACGAAAAAATGCCCAAAGTCAAAGTCAAATATACTAAAAATCACGGAAAAATTGACGTCATATCCCGTTTTCTATTAGTAGGTCCTCGGTTAGGTTAGATTCGGGCAATTTAGTACATCATTTTAGTGACGTTGTAAACGCTCGAGAGGACAGTCTGTGACACCAGCGACCAAGGCTGACTCCCGTTTGGAACATGTTCACTCAAACACGTCGATTGACAGTTGAGAGACGGGACAGAAGAGCCAAATCTCAACTCCCGCAAGCACAACTAGCTGAGTACAACTAGGTGAGTACGTAGTTCATCCTGTACTTTACATACCTGTACAATTTAGCAGTAAAGTTGATTTCAAAAATAAAAAATAATTAATAAGCCTGTATGCATCTGGGGACAGAGTTGAAAATAAATCTTCAGGTCCTTACCTTAAAATTCACGTTACACATCACAAGACAACACTTACATCACGGTAAAGATGATCACACACATCCTCACATGATATCACACTCCTCACATGTATGTGGTGAGTGTGTTTCTAAACCACCATCGCACTCCATCACATAATTACTATTGCAACGCAATCCATACACTCTACAAACATCACACACCACACCATAAACATCACCCACCACACCACAAACATCACCCACCACACCACAAACATCACACACTCCACTTCCAAGAATTACATTATCTAGAAGTTCCCGAATACTGAGTGTTGCCATGTCTTCCTCCCTTTCCCTGTCTGCCTCTTCGTCTTCCTGTCTATCTGTCTGGTTCGCCTGTCTCGTGGCCAGCTATAGCCAGACTGACGGTTAGATAGCATGTCTGGCGGCCAGCTACAACATGTCTCTGTAGCCAGACTTCTACGCACACACACAAACCCCTGCCACGCCAGCCAGCCAGCCAGCCAGCCAGCCAGCCAACCAGCCAGCCAGCCAGCCAGCCAGCCAGCGCTTAACAATGCATGTATTCCTGGAGCCAAGAGACCCATGCACTCGAGTCGTAAAATTCGTTATAACACGCTCAAATGTGTGCGTCCTCGACCGCGATGAGCAGTCATTAAATTATACGGATCAATATTGAAATTTAAGAAAATAATAATGTGAGAATAAAGGAGAGTAATAAGGACTATTAAGGGGCCCCTTACGAGGATATTCTTTCCCCCACTCCACCTTTCATCCTATTTAAGATCGGTCGACGTTTTGCTAAGTGTTATTCATTTGCATTCACTCGATCGTTGATGTGTGATAAGTGAAGGAATTCCATTGCTGTTTCTCGATTTTTTTTATCAATTTGATCCTCGAACAGACATTAACATTTTCTACTAATTGCTGGAAATCTAATGTTACCCAAATCTACCGGCTAATGTTACCCACATTAACCCACAAATGTTAAAATAATACAAATTATTAACAATAACAAATGTTAATAATTTAATAGAAAGAACAAAAGAAATAAAACTTGTGAATTAAACTCACAGATTAAAGAAATGAAGAAATATTGACAAGTAAATAAAACAAAAAGTTTGCATATCAAAATCTCTTACATAAAATATATGCTAGATAAAAGTCATTATATAATAAAAATCAAAAGCAAGATTGGTAGTAAAGACGGAGAACTGACAAACTGTCAATAGTCTCAGACATTTCATTTAAACTCCTGAAAAGCTAAATGAAAAAAAAGAGGTAAACATGCGACATAACAGGAAGCAGCTTTTTTTCTTTTGCAGAGTTCACAAACAGCGATGTTACTTTTTCTGACTGAGTGACTGACTGTTAGAGAGAAATGCTGTTATGTAGTTCAGATATTCATGTTCTCTTGAATACTTGCAGGAGAGTGTACAACGCCTACCTAACTACCTAACTACCTAACTACCTACCTACCTAACTACCTACTTACCTACCTACCTGCTGTTGGTCCTTGGAATCAACGTCCTCGCGGCCCGGTCTCTGACCAGGCCTCCTAATTAGCGCTCTGGTCAACCAGTATAGACAATTAGATTGCAGCTGCTCACAGCCTGACATATGAATCACAGCCTGGTTGATCAGCTATATCCTTTAGAGGTGTTTATCGGTTTATGATACAGTACTCTAGCTTGTATTCTTGCCCATGTCTGAGATGAGAATGAAGAAAACTCCTGCAGCAAGTACGGTAGGTATCTTGGGGGGGCCAATAGTGAGCTTTTCACGGTTGATGATCCGGATTTTACTTTGTTGACTGTTTGTACTCCTTAGGAAGTTTAAAAGATCCATCTCCCTACTTTGTCAGTAATTCCTTTTGTGTGCATTATCCTCATGTTCACATTCGTCTAAACTTTTCGTGAAATCTGTGTATATTGGATCGTGAAATCTGTGTATATTAGACTGTGTATACACTCTATACACAAATCGTTAAATTTGTGTATATTATATCGTGAAATTTGTGTATATTAGATCGTGAAATCTGTGTATGTTATATCATCGGGTTATTTGTCTTTCAGGTCGTCTAAGGACATGTTATAATGGTCTAACAATTGTGAGAGGCAGGAGCGCTCTGTTCTGAACCCGTTTTGTCCGGGAGTTATGAAGACGCCCCGATTCCATGTATTTTGCCCTCCAAAAACAGGGGGGGGGGGAAGGGGGAAGCATGTGTCATTCTAAGAGGACAGGGTCGCATGTGTCATTATAGGAGGCCCTGGTCAGAGACCGGGCCGCGGGGACCTTGACCCCCGGAAAAACGCAAGGTCTGCTTTATTACCTCCTTTGTGGAGATGACATCCATTGTGAAGTTGCACGATCTTAGCTGTTTGACGTATTAAAGATAACACAAGAATCTAGGCTGCGTTTCCAAAAGATGTTTACGGCCTGTGAGATTAAATGTTTGTTTGTTTTTTGCAATTCTTGATGAGTATAGAATTACAGAAATCTGGGCCGGGTGCAGAGTGCATGGGGTATGGCGTCAGTTGCTACTTCAAAGTCCAGTGGAGTAACATTTCATATAAGCCAAGAGGTATACGTCTTCCAGAGTGACAAAAAAAGAGGGGAAGCCAATAACCGCCTTCTCGACTACTTCCAATGTCTCTGTGTCTTCATGTGTTACACGGTGACACGTGTGTGTGTGTGTGTGTGTCTATGTATCGTTCGTTGTCGCAAGGAACGTGTCTGCTCCAATCTATACAGATTGCTTGAAACCTGTTCGCCGTTCAGTTGTCGGAAGCGTCGCAGAAGATATGCCCACAGACCCCCAGGGAGCGTCTCTAACTACGACCAAAAGCAGACTGTTTGGTAAAGAGGACGACAGACAGAAGGAGAGGCATACACAGGCCGTTTATAAAATCCTCCACATCTGCTGGAGTTTTGTGTGCGACGCTGAAGACAGTTCACCCGTCAAGTGCCCGGGAGAGGGTAGGGGGGGGGGAGCGGTGTGGGAGAGTGAGGGGGATGGAAAAGGAAGAGAGGGAGAGAGAGAGAGGAAGACAGGAAGGAAGGCAGGAGAGACGTGGCGTTATCTCCAGGACATTATCTCTTCTCCATGCGAAATTCTCAGGAATTCTCTCGTACTTTCTCTCTCTCTCTCTCTCTCTCTCTCTCTCTCTCTCTCTCTCTCTCTCTCTCTCTCTCTCTCTCTCTCTCTCTCTCTCTCTCTCTCTCTCTCTCTCTCGTATTGCAATAATCGAGGGCGTGATTAGGTTTCTAACTTTTCCTCACACAACAAAGCGATTACTTAGTCTCGCTCCAAGATAAACACTGAGATTATATACTATAGGGTCCCCTATATGATAGTGGCGTCAGGCTTCAGTATTCTGCTCAATACAGCCTTCATCTCAGCCTGGCCAGCATCTGGAAAAGTGTAAACAAGTCAGCTGGACCAGATGGACTTAAAGATATCCAAGCTCCAAAGAGTGTTTAACATGTTAGTATAAGAGAGCGGGGTGTAACGTGTCCTTGGAAGAGAGCAGGATGTCAGGTGTCATCTCGAAAGTATTCAGTGTCATGTCATGTCATGCGCCCTGTAGTCTTCACGATAGATATATTTAATATATCTTATCTCTTTCTCCCATTAGTACAAGAAAGGCTGTAGTAAATACAAGTTTAATTCCTCTATGAAACATTAATTCCCTTTAAATCGGTCTGAATCACGTTAAGGCCATTTAATCTTCTCGTAAACATGAAAAGACGATTTATTTCACAACAGGTTAAGAAAAGGCTCTTAAATCCTGCATTCAGACACGACAATGCACTCGATCCTTTCTCATATTTGTCGAAGGAGTGATAAATCCTCCATGTAATCCCATTCACGACATGGTTAGCCCACCATGGCTCTCCAATTCTTAGTAATCCAGTTGAGTCGTTCTCCAGAGCAAGATGGATCAATTCGATCCACTTCAGAGACTTTGCAAGTCTTTCTGATCCTTCTCCAACTTACACCTTACATTGATCAATCAAAACTTTACGAACCATAATCTATAGAGTTGCTCTATGATGTGACACTCATAAAAATTTCTTGATATATATATATATATATATATATATATATATATATATATATATATATATATATATATATATTAAGTAAGAACATTGAACCCTTTTCCCAAACATGTCCTTAAAATTTCACTGCTACAGTAAACATGCTTAATTTTTGTGAAGTAAATTTTTAACTGTCATTTTCTACTTCCGAGCTGCGGCTTTTCCATAGTTTTTCCACAATTCATTAATTAAATTTTCACGCCAACGATTGTTCCATATCTTCACTTGCTCAGTCATAGATGAGAAGGAGAAGGAGGAGGTGAAACAAAAATAAACATATAAAAACAAATACCTCGTCCTTAAACCTGTAAACATAATTGCCTCACCTGTAAACATCGAAACAGCAATCCTCGTTTACTTGCGCTCAAACTACGTTTAACCTTGAGCCCTTAACACCACTCACGCTAAAGTGATATACCTCGTTTAATGACGAGTCACAAACCCTCCATGTTGGATATATTCATGAAGAATTAATTTAAAGGATTTATGGAATTATGATTGGCTCATATCGGAGTGTGTTTGAAGTGATTGAAACAACAGGTCATGCAAATGCTGGACTTTAGGTTTTAAATATTGCATTAACAGCGCTTGACTCTAATTCAGGCTTAATGCTCTCCCGTGACCCAGACTATTGGTTGGTGTGTGTTTGTGTGTGTGTGTGTGTGTGTGTACTCACCAAGTTGTGTCTGCAGGATCGAGCATTGACTCTTGGATCCCGCCTTTCGAGCATCGGTTGTTTACAGCAATGACTCCTGTCCCATTTCCCAATCATACCTGGTTTTAAAATTATGAATAGTATTTGCTTCCACAACCTGTTCCTGAAGTGCATTCCATTTTCCCACTACTCTCACGCTAAAAGAAAACTTCCTAACATCTCTGTGACTCATATGAGTTTCAAGCTTCCATCCATGTCCTCTCGTTCTGTTACTATTCCGTGTGAACATTTCGTCTATGTCCACTCTGTCAATCCCTCTGAGTATCTTATACGTTCCTATCATGTTCCCCCTCTCCCTTCTTCTTTCTAGTGTCGTAAGGCACAGTTCCCTCAGGCGCTCCTCATACCCCATCCCTCGTAGCTCTGGGACGAGTCTCGTTGCAAACCTCTGAACCTTTTCCAGTTTCATTATATGCTTCTTCAGATGGGGACTCCATGATGAGGCGGCATACTCTAAGACTGGCCTTACATAGGCAGTGTAAAGCGCCCTAAATGCCTCCTTACTATGGTTTCTGAATGATGTTCTAACTTTTGCCAGTGTAGAGTACGCTGCTGTCGTTATCCTATTTATATGTGCCTCAGGAGATAGATTAGGTGTTACGTCCACCCCCAGGTCTCTTTCACGCGTCGTTACAGGTAGGCTGTTCCCCTTCATTGTGTACTGTCCCTTTGGTCTCCTATCTCCTAGTCCCATTTCCATAACTTTACATTTGCTTGTGTTGAATTCCAGTAGCCATTTCTCTGACCATCTCTGCAACCTGTTCAGGTCCTCTTGGAGGATCCTGCAATCCTCATCTGTCACAACTCTTCTCATCAACTTTGCGTCATCCGCAAACATCGACATGTAGGACTCTACGCCTGTAAACATGTCGTTAACATATACAAGAAATAGAATTGGTCCCAGCACCGATCCTTGTGGTACTCCACTTGTTATTGTTCGCCAGTCCGACTTCTCGCCCCTTACCGTAACTCTTTGGTTCCTTCCTGTTATGTAGTTCCTAACAGGAAGGAGGTGTGTGTGTGTGTGTGTGTGTGTGTGTGTGTGTGTGTGTGTGTGTGTGTGTGTGTGTGTGTGTGTGTGTGTGTGTGTACCTATCTAGTTGTACTTACCTAGTTGTGCTCACCGGGGATTGAGCTCTGGCTCTGTTTGCTAGTTTGAAGAACATTGCATTGCAATTATTAATGTTTTTTGGGGGGTATTAATTGATTTCTTTTCACATTCGTAAATACGGCTCTGTCCAAAATTATACACAATAGAAGTACATAGTATTTATGGAATTGTATTTCTCGACCTCTAACACATAACAACAACGTTTCAAGTTAGTGTGTGAAGAGGCAGTGTGGTTGGAGATAGAAGGCAAGAACATATTAATTTAAAACTACACTTATTACTACTACTACTACTACTAATAATAATAATACTTTCATCATTTTCCTGTACACTATTACCTTCAGACAAGTATATAACAAAGACTAAACAAAAGGCTTTCATGTTTTCTACACAAAATATGCAAACATGCTAAAAAAATGCAATACTTCCAAATATTTCGGAACGAGACACGCAAAGTTCGCCACATTGCACAATAGTTCGGAAAACACGGAATAGTTTGCAACACTGTATAATAGTTTGCAACATTACGCAATTTTCCCAACATTACACAGTAGTTCGCAACAACGTGCAATGATTCAGACTATACAATAGGACGCTACAGCTACAATAGAACTGCAATAGCTACAGGACGTAATATTTCTCAATAATACATTACACTAACAAACAGCAATTAACAACCGCACGAAATAACACGAAATAAGCGAAACTAACCAGTGATCATTTAACGTTAAATAGCATCAGTTATAACAAGACGAAGATATAAACATAAATAATTAAGGCTGAGTTAACGAGGCAGACAAGTTATTGCGTTTACAGAGCTCGATAATCTAAATTATGCAAACAGAAGCTAGGACCAGACAAACACAATAAAACAGTGTTTGTGGGAGGGCGGCAAACGGTAACGAGCTGAGGCACTCAAACAAACACACGTTAGCAAAGCAAACAAACACTAACTGTGGAGAAAGGGACGAAGGAAAGGGGCAAGCGATAGAGGGGTTAAAGGGTGGAAGAGAGAATTTGAGGAATGGAGGGAGGGATGCTAAAGGAGAAGACAGGAGGTTGGAAGAAGCAAAGAAGGATAAGAAGGAATTGCGAGCGAGAGAGATCGATGGTAAACGTCGATAATATAGGCTTGGGGGGGGGGAGAGAGAGAGAGAGAGAGAGAGAGAGAGAGAGAGAGAGAGAGAGAGAGAGAGAGAGAGAGGGAGAGGGAGAGAGAGAGAGAGAGAGAGAGAGAGAGAGAGAGAGAGAGAGAGAGAGAGAGAGAGAGAGAGAGAGAGAGAGAGAGAGAGAGAGAGAGAGAGAGAGAGAGAGGGAGAGAGGGAGAGGGAGAGGGAGAGGGAGAGGGAGAGGGAGAGAGGGAGAGGGAGAGGGAGAGAGAGAGAGAGGGAGAGGGAGAGGGAGAGGGAGAGGGAGAGAGAGAGAGAGAGAGAGAGAGAGAGAGAGAGAGAGAGAGAGAGAGAGAGAGAGAGAGAGAGAGAGAGAGAGAGAGAGAGAGAGAGAGAGAGAGAGAGGGAGAGGGAGAGAGGGAGAGGGAGAGGGAGAGGGAGAGGGAGAGAGAGAGAGAGAGAGAGAGGGAGAGGGAGAGGGAGAGGGAGAGGGAGAGAGAGAGAGAGAGAGAGAGAGAGAGAGAGAGAGAGAGAGAGAGAGAGAGAGAGAGAGAGAGAGAGAGAGAGAGAGAGAGAGAGAGAGAGAGAGAGAGAGGGAGAGGGAGAGGGAGAGGGAGAGAGAGAGAGAGAGAGAGAGGGAGAGGGAGAGGGAGAGGGAGAGAGAGAGAGAGAGAGAGGGAGAGAGAGAGAGGGAGAGGGAGAGGGAGAGGGAGAGGGAGAGGGAGAGAGAGAGAGAGAGAGAGAGAGAGAGGGAGAGGGAGAGGGAGAGGGAGAGGGAGAGAGAGAGAGAGAGAGAGAGAGAGAGAGAGAGAGAGAGAGAGAGAGAGAGAGAGAGAGAGAGAGAGAGAGAGAGAGAGAGAGAGAGATATGGAGATAGGAAAGGAAGTCAACATAGGGACCGTGAGTTAGAGCTGAGGAGAGCCAGGGAGTGTTGATGTTCCTAGCGCTTTGAAATGTAAACACCAAGCCAGTATTGGCTGAGAGATCGAGTAGGCCCGTGTGTGTGTGTGTGTGTGTGTGTGTGTGTGTGTGTGTGTGTGTGTGTGTGTGTGTGTGTGTGTGTGTGTGTGTGTGTGTGTGTGTGTGTGTGTGTGTGTGTTCAGCTCATGTGCTTCCAGGCTGGAGAGCGACTATTTATCGTTTAATGTTATGACTCTACTCTCGAATTTCTGGTGATATTTGCTTTTAAAACTCATACCTCAGCTCATTAGTTTACAGCTCTTACTCTGAAAAAAGTTTTGTCGCTACTGTGTCTTCCCAGACGTGTTTCTACTTTTTTTTTCAGTGTTGTAAGGTCAAACATTTTGGTAGTTCAGTACTTTCAGCTCAGGCAGTAGTCTTGTTGGATGCATTTGTGAACATTTTTACGTTAGCTTTGTGGTTTTCAAGGAGTTTCCGAACCAGCGCTGCATTCTCAAGAATTGGTATCATGTAGGTTGTACAGAGAGTTCCGAAGACGTCTTTATCTATGCTTTGAAGATTCTCTGTCCCTTTTCTAGCTTGGTCAATGCCACGGATGTTAATATGTTGTTATATCTCACGTTTTGGATTACTTTATAACTATATTTTTCAAAGTAATTTGGGGTCTCCTGGGACCAAACCCTATATCCTTATAACGAAGCATATATCAGGGTTCGAGATCATCAACAACAGTTTATAGAGCAACTCAAGGCCATCTTACATCACTTTCTACTCTATTGTCGTGATACGTCTTATCATTTTTGAATCAACAAATTCACAAACAATATGACTGAGCCTTCGGTACTTCCTCTTAAAGGTACTTGACATGTTCTAAGGACCATTATGGTCCTCAGTGCTGACCCTTGCGGAACCCCACTCGTTACCTTTCGTAGTCTTTTCTTTTTCGTTACGTTTCGTAAGACTACGTAGTCTCGTAGTCGTTCCTTCGTTGTGACTGTCTCTTAGTTGACATATACTCTGTACTTCATTACTCAACTCTGTACTTCATTACTCAAATATTCTTCCAGTGTGTATGTGGTGTCTCACGAACAAAAGAACATTGAACTCATGCATTTTTTCACTTAAATTTTAACTATTGTACTAAGTGTTCAAAAATTTATCTTTCACAACTATCTATCGGAGTCCAGCATCCGTAACTTCTTTCATCACATCCTTATCTCTCTAGTAATGTCTTTCAACATTTGTATCTCGCACTTATCTATTACTTGCAGGCTTTTCAATTCTTACAGCACTAAGAAATATAAAACAAATGTTGCAATGAAATTGAGCAATAAATTCTCTCGTATCTTGACAAAGACGGATACTCCCTACTCCACTGCCAGCCTCCACTGCTCTCTTGGACACCTGCCTCTGACTTTATATAGACCCCCGTATAGGAGTATATATGTAGACAGTATAATTCGTTATATATAAATTATATTAAACTTTATATATATATATATATATATATATATATATATATATATATATATATATATATATATATATATATATATATATATATATGAATATATATATATATATATATATGTGCCCCAAAGAATGAGGTGATTTGGTGAAATGCTATGCCCAAGATTACCATCCGAGTTGCTGTCGGGGAAGTGGCTCAAATAGCCTCGGCTATCACTTCCTTTTGACGGCCGTGATGGTCAAGCGGATTAAGGCGCCCTGTAGTTACCAGTTGCGTTGCTTCTGGGAGTATGGGTTCGAGTCACTTCTGGGGTGTGAGTTTTCATTCGCATATAGTCCTGGGGACCATTCAGGCTTGTTCGCATATATATATATATATATATATATATATATATATATATATATATATATATATATATATATATATATATATATATATTGTGACGATAATCTCCTTCAAGAGATTGAGCCTGCTCTTCCCTCCAAAATTACGTCTTCACAATTATATAAAAAGACTATGGAAGAAATGTCCAACAACGACAACAACACCAGCACCAGCAAGGCTTGCAAGGGTGAGCAGAAACGTATGCAGCCCGCCACCTGTTCGGACCCAAATCACCAAACTACCCGTTGATCGCTACGGCTCCGCTGATTGGTCGCCGGTCTGGCTGCACCTGCACTCGCCCCCCAATACTACCCGATGTCTGGGGTCGCCCCAACATCAGTCTTCAGAATGTTCCGTGCTTTCGTAGCCAGCACTCCTCCCAGCTAGACGTTAGCGTGTACTGAGAGAGGTGGTGGCTTTAAGCCAATATTCCAGCACCTCCCACTTACTGTTGTATTGCACTTCTTGTTATTTTGCCTTAACGTAACTTTTCATTGTGTCATTTAAGTATTCTTATTATTTTGATTCATTGATTTTATTATACATATTTGTTTGTCCATATTTTCATGTTTTGATTTATTTAACGTAATTAAAATTTCATTGTTAAAGTTTACTTGTGTTTTGTGTGTCTTCTCCTTACCTTACCACAGACGAAGTTCCAGTTTTTCTATTTTTTTTATAACTATGTGACGAGGCCATACCCCTAGCCTTAAACAGCCGAACACCAACGCGTTACCGTCACAAGTTTTATGGGGGCCTGTCCTAGGAGCTTCACTCAGGTACTGGTGCCAAGTGGTAATTTATGGTAAGCGTATTTAACTCTGTTAACGTAGCTTTACTATTTTTCATTCAATTTCATTTTTTATAAGGTGCGGTGTATTGTGCATTACGAGAGTAACATATAGTGAAGGTGAGACAACTTTGGATTACGTGGTGACTGTAGGCCTCAGTCATACTCTTAATTGGTCATCTCTCCCTCCATGTTATTACTCGTATTTACCATCTATGTCCCTTGAATATTTCTCATTCTGACAGATCATCATATTGGTACCCTGGTACTGTGGTCTGCCCCGGGTCAAGAGTACCCAATCTTCTGCAATCTGACTGTAGGAGGACAAAGAGGGCCATAGTTCCTCTAGCTCGAACTTTAGTTGCTGAATTGGGACCTCAGCAGCAGTTCTCGTCACCAGTTGACACCTCGCACCCCTACACGTCAGTCAGAGATGATGATACATACAACGGTAGGGAATTAGCTTATTTTTTCAGAGCACAAAAGTTCGCTAATTCTGTAAGTATCATATTAAATTCAGTAGGAAAAACTTGCTTTATGTCCTTTAGAGACTTGGCAAGGTATGCCTACATCCTTGGACTACCAATTTTACTTTTGAAGCATTTAACTGTTTCATTTGTTTTCGAAACTTTGTTTCATTTGTTAGTAGGATTTTCTTGCCCTTATTCTCTTACATGAGTACCGGGTACAAGATTTCCTGCGCCCTTGATTTAATTTAATCATTTAATATCTTTCACTTAACGTTAATTGTTAAAGATCACACAGGATAGGTACCAGTTGCCACGTTGTCCTGTTTCTGACATTTCATTATTGAACATTCGTGTACCTTTATTTGCTAATTTCACCATGTTTCGTCTCCAAACTTTCCGTGCAAATCCAGCAGGTGAAATAGGGACTTTGAGTCGTGCCAAGAGGACTGAACTACAAACTCTTGCACATGAGTATCAACTAGAAGTTCCCTACCAAGCCAACAAAAATGACCTACACAACCTGTTGCTGGATTACTATTTAGAGCAAGGTAAGATAGACTCTGAAACTCATGAAACTTACTATATTGCAGAGAAAACTGACTTGGCTACGATGAAACTTAAACTAGAGCTGGCCAAGATTGAACGTGAGCAGCAAAGGGAAGCCCTCGAACAACAAGAACGAGCAGCTGCCATAAGGAGAGAAGAACAAGAACGCGAAGCTGCTTTGAGGAGAGAAGAACAAGAACGTGAGATTACATTACTCCGTGAACGTGAACGAGTACAGCTTGAAACACTCCAGGAGCGGGAACGCTTACAGCTTGAAACCAAACAACGCGAGTTGGAAATACAACGCGAACATGACAAGCAACAAGCGACTCTGGCTCTAGAGTGTCGTCAACGTGAAATCGCCTTGGAAACTTCACACTTCACTCAACGCCAGCAAGCTACTGCCAATCTTCCCGTCAGTTTTAATATATCACATGCAAGTAAGTTAATGCCATCCTTTGTAGAAGCAGAAGTTGATGTTTTTTTCACCACCTTTGAAACCCTTGCTAATCAACTCAGTTGGCCTGTCGACCAATGGGCTACACTTCTCAGAGTCCATCTTACAGGTAGAGCTGCAGTCACACTCAGTACTTTGGCGTCTGAGAATGACTACTACACTCTGAAACAAGCAGTGTTGGACGCCTACCTCCTCTCTACTGAAAGTTATAGAAGGAAATTCCGTGACCACCTGAAGGCAAGTACCACTACCTTCCTTGAGTTTGCTAACACGAAACGGAGGTATTTCATGAAATGGCTGGAAGCAGCACATGTCTCTACTTTTACAGAACTCGTCAACCTGATGCTTGTTGAAGAATTCTTGAGACGTGTGCCGCCTCCTGTCCGCCTCTACTTAGCAGATAAAGAAGAAACCGACTACCTAAAGTGTGCTAAGTCGGCTGACACTTACAGCCTCATCCACCGGCTGACACCTGAACCATCCTCCAGTAAGAAGTCGTGGTACAGTTACGAGAAGGTGAGCCCCGATCAAGCTGGTTCACAACTGTACTGCAAATATTGTAGACTCTATGGACATACCATAGACAAGTGTGGTAAGTCTCAATACAAGGGAACCACTGACCAACAACGACCCAAACCAACTCCTCCTAAGTCCGGTAAGCCTGTGATGAATGTTGGTGTTGATGTTAATGATCTTTCTCTTTTCAGTAACCACCTGTATACTGGAACTGTCTCTGCCAACGGTTCAAATCCGGAGGGACGTTTCAAATTGAAGATCTTGAGGGACACAGCGGCTCTACAATCGATCATCTTGAAGTCGGCTGTGCCCAACATAGTCTACACCGGGGAAACGGTCTTCATCACTGACCTCACTGCTACTACTCCATACCCTCTCGCCAGAGTCCACCTGGATTGTCCCTACGTGAACGGGGAAGTCCAAGTCGCCGTCAGGGAAAAGCCTTTTCCCATGCCTGGAGTGCAACTTCTCCTAGGCAACGACTTGGCAGAAGACCTGCAACCAACCAACCTGATCGTCATGGACAAACCCCAGGTGTGTAACTCTGTGCCAAGTAAGCCTATTCTCGAGTATGTTCCAGCAGAGGTTCAAGAGAGTGATGAAGTTTCTCCTCCGGTTCTCGTGACCACCCGTGCACAAGCCGCACGTCCACAGCCAGCTGACTCTACTGCTACCGCTGTCCCTCAAGACCCTCAGAAACTACCCCCGCATCTGACCAAGTTGGAGTTCCGTAAGTTGCAGAGGGAAGATCTTACTTTAACACCATTGTTTTTCCAGGCTGAGACTCAACCCGACAGTATTCCTGGGTTCTTCCTAGAGAACGACTTGCTCTACCGCAGATATAGACCCAGTAAACTGAAGGAGGAGGACGATTGGGCCAACACCGAACAACTTGTGATTCCCACCAGCCTGCGGCCCACTATTCTACACCTGGCCCATGGAGCATTCTCCCACTACGGCTTCAACAAGACTTACCATGGGATTCGTCAAGACTACTACTGGCCAGGTATGGTAAACAACGTCAAACAGTACGTAAAACAGTGTCATACATGTCAGATGGCAGGCAAACCGAACGTCTCCATTCCCAGAGCACCACTGATTCCCATACAGGTGCCTGCGGAACCTTTCCACAGACTCATAATAGACTGTGTTGGTCCTTTACCTCGGACCAGTTCAGGTAACGCCTACATCCTAACCATCCTGTGTCCTACCACCAGATTTCCCATAGCAGTTCCAGTGAAGAACATCACGGCTGCTACGGTTATCAAACATCTATTGAAGATCTTCACTCAATACGGATTTCCCAGGGAGATTCAAAGTGACTGTGGCACCAACTTCACCAGTGATCTCTTCAAAAGAACACTGGAGGAGTTCAACATCAAACAGGTATTGTCCAGCCCCTATCATCCTGCTTCACAGGGTTCTCTTGAACGTAGTCATCAGACCATCAAAGCACTCTTGAAAAAGTTTTGTAGTGAAACCTCAAAGGATTGGGATAAGCAGATTGACCTAATAATGTGTATTTTCAGAAGTCTCCCCAATGAGTCCCTAGGAGTATCTCCTTATGAGATGCTCTACGGCCGTAAGTGCCGTACTCCCCTTAAGGCTTTCAAAGACTCTCTCAGAGATGCCACCTTCAGTGAGCATCAGAATGTGCCCCAGTTTCTTCAAAACCTTCAGCACATTCTAGAGAGAGTCCACCGCTTTGCCCATGATAATCTATTGAAAGCCCAGGTGAGAATGAAGACTCATTACGACCAGACCAGCAAAGTAAGAATATTCAAGCCGGGAGACTTCGTCCTTGCTTATTTCCCTATCCCAGGTTCACCTTTACAAAACAGATTTTCAGGACCCTACTGCGTCAAAGAGTGCAGGAATAATAATAATTATGTGATAGAGACTCCAGATAGGCGGCGGAAGACCCAGCTGTGCCACGTCAACCTCCTGAAGCAATATAATGGTACTCCTCCCACTGTCTTGACTAATTATTCCACATTCACAGAACCCTACATTCACAGTGAGACCTTCCCAGCTTCTCCTCCCGAAAGCACTGACAAGGAGTCAGCGCTTTCTAATTCCGAAATCCTTAATGATCTTCCCAAATACTTTCAGGATAATCATAGTGCACCTCTCGTCAAGATCTTCAGAGAACATCAAGAGTTGTTCAGAGATGATCCCCAAGAGTGTAATGTTACCCAGCACGACATCCAACTGCTCCCCGACACCCGGCCGATTCGTCAACCCTTCTACCGAATCAGCCCGAGCAAGAAGGAAGTCATGCGTGCTGAGGTGCAATACCTCTTGGATCATGGACTGGCTACACCTTGTGAGTCCCCCTGGGCCTCACCTTGTATCTTGGTGCCCAAACCCCAAGGTAAGGTGCGGTTGTGCACTGACTATCGAAAACTGAACTCTGTCACTGTCAAGGATGCTTACCCCTTGCCAAGGATAGATGACATCCTTGATGCCATTGGTAGTGCCCAGTACTTGTCCCAAGTGGACTTGCTTAAGGGGTACTATCAAGTGTGTCTAACGGAGCGCGCTAAAGAGATATCTGCCTTCATCACTCCTTTTGGACTTTTCAGATATGAACGCCTTCCTTTCGGACTATGTAATGCCCCGGCCACCTTTCAAAGAGCTGTCAACCGTGTCATCCAGGGCTTGGATAACACATACGCCTACCTGGACGATATCGTCGTAGCCTCCAACTCCTGGAGTGAACATCTGCTCCAGCTGCGACGTCTGTTCTCCAAGCTCCTGACAGCCGGCCTCACCATCAACCTGGGCAAGTCCACTTTCGCGAAAGGTAAAGTGCGTTATCTGGGTCATGTTATTGGGAGTGGCAGCATAGCTCCGTTAGACTCACACACTCAAGCCATCCTACAGTATCCACAGCCTACCACCAGGAAGCAGCTCCTGCGCTTCCTTGGTCTTGCCTCTTACTACCGTAGGTTTGTGAGGAATTTCAGTACAGTCGCCACACCTCTAATTCTATTAACCAGTCCCAAGCAACGGTATAATTGGACCATGCAGCAAACCGTTGCTTTCGAACAACTCAAATTCCTCCTCTGTTCTAACCCCATTCTCGCCTCTCCAGATATCACCAAGCCTTTCGTCCTTCATGTCGACGCCAGTGGTACCGGCGTTGGTGGTGTCCTGATGCAACAACGAGGCGAGGAAGTTCTACCTGTCAGCTACTACAGCTACAAACTGAAACCACACCAGAGGAACTACAGCACTATTGAAAAGGAGCTACTATCCATCGTCCTGAACCTCCAACACTTCGCTCCGTACCTACAAGGCGCCAGGTCTACCACCATCTTCTCAGACCACAACCCTCTCCGCTTCCTACATCAAGCCCAATTCACCAACCAGCGTCTTCTACGATGGGCTCTGTATTTACAAGACTTCAACCTGGAGATCCGCTATATCAAGGGTTCTGACAACACCATAGCCGATGCCCTCTCCAGAGTTTATGAAGTAGAAGCGACTCCATCCATTACTCCACCACATAACGACGTACTTCTTCCAGAACCGCAGGCTTCGGGGGAGAGTTGTGACGATAATCTCCTTCAAGAGATTGAGCCTGCTCTTCCCTCCAAAATTACGTCTTCACAATTATATAAAAAGACTATGGAAGAAATGTCCAACAACGACAACAACACCAGCACCAGCAAGGCTTGCAAGGGTGAGCAGAAACGTATGCAGCCCGCCACCTGTTCGGACCCAAATCACCAAACTACCCGTTGATCGCTACGGCTCCGCTGATTGGTCGCCGGTCTGGCTGCACCTGCACTCGCCCCCCAATACTACCCGATGTCTGGGGTCGCCCCAACATCAGTCTTCAGAATGTTCCGTGCTTTCGTAGCCAGCACTCCTCCCAGCTAGACGTTAGCGTGTACTGAGAGAGGTGGTGGCTTTAAGCCAATATTCCAGCACCTCCCACTTACTGTTGTATTGCACTTCTTGTTATTTTGCCTTAACGTAACTTTTCATTGTGTCATTTAAGTATTCTTATTATTTTGATTCATTGATTTTATTATACATATTTGTTTGTCCATATTTTCATGTTTTGATTTATTTAACGTAATTAAAATTTCATTGTTAAAGTTTACTTGTGTTTTGTGTGTCTTCTCCTTACCTTACCACAGACGAAGTTCCAGTTTTTCTATTTTTTTTATAACTATGTGACGAGGCCATACCCCTAGCCTTAAACAGCCGAACACCAACGCGTTACCGTCACAATATACATAAAATAAAATAAAACAAAACATACAAAAAATAATAGGGGTGGTAGGAGAAGAAAAGAATAAAGTATTCAGTGAGAATCCACAAGATCTTCTCTGAATGCTATTTGTTTTCTTCTTCGAGGATGTGGGTCCCTGCAATTGCACCAGAGGTGGTACCCCTAATATATATATATATATATATATATATATATATATATATATATATATATATATATATATATATATATATATATATATTTATATAAATATATATACATATATATATATAACTGATATATATATATATATATATATATATTTCATTGAATATGACCGCATATTCTGTGTTTATTATTTTCTGGTTTAGGGCTTCTATCCCTCTAACTATTTTCTTAGCATCAGGGCTTAATTGAAATAGGAGTTCTCCAAAACTCATTTTCGTACTTTTGAGGTGAAGAAAAGAAGTGATTTACTATAGAGTGTATTACATTTATTTATATAATTTGCACAACGTTTCGAACCTCCATGGTTCATTCTCAAGTGAACAGATCTTACAATACTAGTTGATTTTATACCCGCACTGGGTCAGGTGATAATACAATAAAGGTGAAAACATGGGGGGATACATAAGGGATAAATGTGAGGTGAAACATAGAGGCTGCAGAAGGCTTATTGGCCCATACGAGGCAGCTCCTATCTAAACACAAAGATTAATCCAGTGTAATTGGCCTATTATGTTGGACATTGTCTTCTGTGTTGGCATCGATATGTTCTTGTCTTGTCCTTACTCTCATGATGGGTAGAGTAAATAGTTCCGTGATTTGGGTGTTCATGGTAGGTCGCTCTATTCTTATGTGAATTGCCTCAAGAATTTGCAATCTTCTTGCATCTTGGGTTTTGTCTATTATGCAGGTATTCTTGTTCAACATTTCTCTGGTTAGAGTAATGCCATGGGCTTGTCTCATGTGATTCCTAGGGGCACCGGATTGAAGATGGCATGTCAAACGCCTCGTCAGCTTGGTCGACGTCATACCTATGTACTTACATTGAAGGTTACATCCTTCGTGGGGGCAAGTGTACATGTATACAACGCTTGACTGCTGTAGAGGGTTCTCCGTCGGCTTCGGGCTGTTTTTGATAAGGAGTTCGGAAGTCTTCTTGGTTTTGTAGAATATTATCAGGTTTATGTTTTGGTTAGGAGTAGTGCTTTTTACTCCTTTACGGATTATTTCTTTCATTATTCTTTCCTCTTTTATATGTTCACTGTGCATGGTTGATTTGTAATATAATTTTAAATTTTTTTTAATTCATTTTTTTCCTAAACCAGAAAATAATAAACACAGAATATGCGGTCATATTCAATGAAACATGTTTGAAAGAAAACCTGCTACCAGTATACACCAATATATATATATATATATATATATATATATATATATATATATATATATATATATATATATATATATATATATATATATATATATATATATATGTCGTACCTAGTAGCCAGAACTCACTTCTCAGCCTACTATTCAAGGCCCGATTTGCCTAATAAGCCAAGTTTTCCTGAATTAATATATTTACTATAATTTTTTCTTATGAAATGATAAAGCAACCCTTTTCTCTATGTATGAGGTCAATTTTTTTTTATTGGAGTTAAAATTAAAGTAGAAATATGACCGAACCTAACCAACCCTACCTAACCTAACCTAACCTATATTTATAGGTAAGGTTAGGTTAGGTAGCCAAAAAAAGCTAGGTTAGGTTAGGTTAGGTAGGTTAGGTAGACGAAAAAACATTAATTCATGAAAACTTGGCTTATTAGGCAAATCGGGCCTTGAATAGTAGGCTGAGAAGTGCGTTCTGGCTATTAGGTACGACATATATATATATATATATATATATATATATATATATATATATATATATATATATATATATATATATATATATATATATACACCCTCACCATTCTGCATCAACATATTCAGGGGCTATCCCTGATCAAAGGCATTCCGAACACACAGCTCATCTAACATGTATCTGGCTTCAATTGGATTCAAAATGCCTGCCGGTAATCCATCTCTCTGTGACAGTAATTCCTTAATAATTCCAAATATCCAGCCTGAGAGGGCTGCTATCCTTGCTATCTTGCTGTGTTATCCTATCCTGCAGGCCTGCTGCATCATCATTATGTATATCATTTATGCTCAAGTTGTACCTCCAAACAACTAGGTTTAGATTTTTGTCAAAGTATTAGCGGTCAGGGAAATATATATATATATATATATATATATATATATATATATATATATATATATATATATATATATATATATATATATATATATATTAGTTGATTTTATACCCGCATTAGGTCAGGTGATAATACAATGAAGGTGAAAACATGGGGGGATACATAAGGGATAAACATAGGGGCTGCAGAAGGCTTATTGGCCCATACGAGGCATCTCCTATCTAAACACAAAGATTAATCCAGTGTAATTGGCCTGTTATGTTGGACATTGTCTTCTGTGTTGGCATCGATATGTTCTTGTCTTGTCCTTACTCTCATGGTGGGTAGAGTACTCTACCTATATATATATATATATATATATATATATATATATATATATATATATATATATATATATATATATATGTCGTACCTAGTAGCCAGAACGCACTTCTCTGCCTACTATACAAGGCCCGATTTGCCTAATAAACCAAGTTTTCCTTAATTATTATATTTTCTCTAATTTTTTTCTTATGAAATGATAAAGCTACCCATTTCATAATGTATGAGGTCAATTTTTTTTTTATTGGAGTTAAAATTAACGTAGATATATGACCGAACCTAACCAACCCTACCTAACCTAACCTAACCAATCTTTATAGGTTAGGTTAGGTTAGGTAGCTGAAAAAGTTAGGTTAGGTTAGGTTAGGTAGGTTAGGTAGTCGAAAAACAATTATTTCATGAAAACTTGGCTTATTAGGCAAATCGGGCCTTGCAAAGTAGGCAGAGAAGTGCGTTCTGGCTACTAGGTACGACATATATATATATATATATATATATATATATATATATATATATATATATATATATATATATATATATATATATATATATATATATATATATATATATATATATATATATATATATATATATATATACACTGCTGCTCTTTCCCCCATACATCAATTTCCAGACGCAACAAAACACTCCCCAGGAAAACTGAACCTCTGACTAACCCCAGAGATTAAGCGCAATAAATTACGGATGTAAGTGATTGGTGTAAGTGATTGTAAGTAAGTAAGTAAGTAAGATTGGTGTAAGTGATTACGGAATGTAAGTGATTCAGCGTCTCTCAGCTCACGTGTCATAAATACTGGAAGGATTTGGGTGTAAGGGATCCAGAGGGTATTAAAAGGTGATCAAGGAGCTTGTAGGTGTGAGAAACTCCTCCTCCGACGTGATCTGAGTGTGTGCGTGTAAAGACAGATGAGGGATATTATGATGTCTGAGTGTCACAGTGGTGATCCCAGAGAGGTAATCAATCAAATGAACAAAGTGTTCTTCTAAGGTTATCCAGGGGTAACAGGAGTGCTACATTAACAGTGGTCCAACAAAAGTAATCCAAGTTAACGAAGTGTTCCAGAAAAAGTAATCAAAAGTAACGAAGAGTTCCAGCAAAAGTAATCAAAAGTAAAGAAGTGTTCCAGCAAAAGTAATCGAAGATAACGAAGTGTTCCAGCAAGGTTTTCTTGACAGATGACCACAGACAACAACCTGTTCCGTAGAGTTGATGCCACGTAACAATTGTTCCTTAGAGCTGATCCCTCGGAACAAGTGCTGGAATAAGGTGGTGGAGCATTCGCAAACTTTTCAGTAAAGACGAAACTCCGAAAGGAACACTTCCAGAAGGATGATAATAACTATTAGAGAACTCCTTCAAAACGACTTTTGCTGCAAGTACTACTAAATTATTCAAAGAAGATGGTGTTACGTAACGACCAGTTCTAAGCAAATGGGGTGAGAATAGCTTGAGCTACCTCATCCCTTTGTGTGTATTTTACCTCAATAAACTTATTTCAATTTCAATTCAGTTCTAAGCAGATGATGTTACTTAACGAACTCGTAATCCTAAGCAAATGTTGTTACTTAACGAGTCATGGGGACGTCTGAAAGAACTTTTTTACAGTGGTAAAGCTGCCAATGTGTGGAAAAGTTTAGACGCAAAAGTCACCGAAGGTAATGCGATTCAAAGTTTTAAGATTAAATACGTCAAAAGCGTGAGAAATGAATCATTGCATTAATTAAAAGAACGTTCGGAAGATGGCAGGGATGGGGGGGGGGGGGGGGGGGCGGGCGGGCGGGAAGGGGAGGCTAAGAACGTACCTCGACCAAAAGGTTAGGTTAGGTAAACACATCAAAGTGAGTACATCTAGGTGAATACACACCCACACACATGGAGTACACACCCACACACATGGAGAACACATCCACACACATGGAGTACACACCCACACACATGGAGAACACACACACACACATGGAGTACACACACACACACATGGAGTACACACACACACACATGGAGAACACATCCACACACATGGAGTACACACCCACACACATGGAGAACACACACACACACATGGAGTACACACACACACACATGGAGTACACACACACACACATGGAGTACATACACACACACATGGAGTACACACACACACACATGGAGTACACACACACACACATGGAGTACACACACACACACATGGAGTACACACACACACACATGGAGTACACACACACACACATGGAGAACACATCCACACACATGGAGTACACACACACACACATGGAGCACACACCCCACACACACACATGGAGTACACACTCCACACACACACATGGAGTACACACCCCACACACACACATGGAGTACACACCCACACACATGGAGTACACATCCACACACATGGAGAACACACACACACACACACACACATGGAGAACACACACACACACATGGAGTACACACACACACACATGGAGAACACACACACACACACACACACATGGAGAACACACACACACACATGGAGCACACACCCCACACACATATGGAGTACACACACACACACATGGAGTACACACCCACACACATTTTTTGTATTTATTTATGTATATATACAAGAGTTCTTACATTCTTGTACAGCCACCAGTTCGAGAAGCGTTTCGGGCAAGTCCTTAATCCTACGTTCCCTGGAATACGACCCCGCGAAAAATCGTTTAACAACCAAGTACCCATTTTACTGTTGAGTTAAACAGAGGCTACAGTTAAGGATTTGCGCCCAGTAAATCCTCCCCGGTCAGGATACGAACCCAGGACAAAGCGCTCGCGAAACTCCAGGCGAGTGTCTTTACCACTACACCACGGGGGATTGCGACCACGGTGTTCCATGTACAGATTCTATCAGTACAGATAGAATCAGTGTGTACTCTATGTACATATGGAGTACTCACCCACACAAATGGAATACACACCCACACACACATGGAATACACACCCACACACACATGGCATACACACCCACACACACATGGCATACACACCCACACACACGGAATACACACCCACACACATGGCATACACACCCACACACATGGAATACACACCTACACACATGGGATACACACCCACACACATGGAATACACACCTACACACATGGAATACACACCTACACACATGGAATACACACCTACACACATGGAATACACACCTACACACATGGAATACACACCCACACACATGGAATACACACCCACACACATGGAATACACACTCACACACATGGAATACACTCCCATATACATGCAACACACACCCACACACATGGAATACACACTCACACACATGCAATACACACCCACACACATGGAATACACACCCACACACATGCAATACACACCCACACACATGGAATACACACTCACACAC
This sequence comes from Procambarus clarkii, assembly GCF_040958095.1. Classification (NCBI taxonomy): domain Eukaryota; kingdom Metazoa; phylum Arthropoda; class Malacostraca; order Decapoda; family Cambaridae; genus Procambarus; species Procambarus clarkii. The sequence goes on from NC_091189.1 coordinate 7,754,370, forward strand.
ATGCAATACACACCCACACACATGGAATACACACCCACACACATGCAATACACACCCACACACATGGAATACACTCCCATATACATGCAACACACACCCACACACATGCAATACACACCCACACACATGCAATACACACCCACACACATGCAATACACACCCACACACATGGAATACACACTCACACACATGCAATACACACCCACAAACAACATGGAATAGACAAGGATGTACCGTGACAGGGATCATATTGAATACTTGATACCCAGACTGTTACAAATTAGAGGTATTATCAGGCAACATCAACGAGACGAGGTAACTGATGAAAGGAGGATAGAAGAACAATTCAGTCAATTTATGCGCTGGTAAAGTGTTCATTGCAGCTGCCAATCCCAATCATTATGGACGAAGGGGAGGTGGCCGCGGGATAGCATCAGCAGTAGCGATAATCCGTCTTGGATACAACCAAGGAGATTCTGGATGGAAACAGCAATTGAGCAGCGGAGTTGGTGACACTGTGATGAGAGTGATGGACACCGCCTTGACCACTACCTGAGAGAATGTGAACATCTAAGAGGCATTAGAAATATGTGTAGCCTGTAGGATGAACAACCCAGTGGGTTTTCTTCCTATTGAGGGGTGTATTATACACGCTGCTATGGCGGTGTGTCCACTCACAAGATGAGTGGCGCTGCCCAATTAACTCGCCCCTCGGGGCAAAACAGAAACAAACAAAAATACAAAAATTAAACATCCATTCTTACGGAGAACAATTGAAAATATTCGCCCTAACAGACAAGCTCTCCTTTAAACGTCCTACCACGGATTTATTCAGCATTTGCTTAATTTGTTTTAACTCTGGTGAGATAATTGTGTTCACTTAGGGCTCGCTGGATTAACTCATTTCCAGAGCATTGCCAGCGCATGTTGCTTAAAACAGAGAGGAATTTGCTCCAAGCGTATACTACCTTACAATGAAAATATTCGCTGTTTTGTTTTTCTACCCGTGTACAAGGGGTGGTGATGGACGTTCCTCGCTTATGGCAACTGCACTCAAAACAGTGGAGTAACAAGCATTAATTAAATGTTCATGTAAATGTGTGATGGTCCAGAGTACAGAGTGAAGGCACTCGGCCACATAGCAAGAGGTCGAGTGAAAGCACTCGGCCACATAGCTAGAGGTCGAGTGAAAGCACACACTAACAACACAACCAATCGTGCTCGAGAGTGGAAAATACTCACCGACCCATTGACAACAGAGTAATTTCAACCTTTCGTTAAGCATCTGCAATGAAATCTTCAGACTAGCAACCATGAACTTATCAACACAAAACCAGTAACAACAGACAGCGTCAGAAGTCTCCCGAAGGGAGACTTCTGACGGAGCCGGTCGGCCGAGCGGACAGCACGCTGGATTTGTGATCCTGTGGTCTTGGGTTCGATCCCAGGCGCCGGCGAGAAACAATGGGCAGAGTTTCTTTCACCCTATGCCCCTGTTACCTAGCAGTAAAATAGGTACCTGGGTGTTAGTCAGCTGTCACGGGCTGCTTCCTGGGGGTGGAGGCCTGGTCGAGGACCGGGCCGCGGGGACACTAAAGCCCCGAAATCATCTCAAGATAACCTCAAGGAAGGGATCAAGCCACGATACAGAGAGCAAAATATTACATATCAAAAAGGCGGATTTAGTCTACCATGAAAATAGTGTGAAGGAGTCTCCAGGAAACAGATGTGTTAAAATGTTGCAAGTGTTGTCAGGTGTGTAGAGGAGTGGTGTCCCTTAGTGTTGCCAGGTGTGTAGAGGAGTGGTGCCCCTCAGTGTTGCCAGGTGTGTAGAGGAGTTGTGTCTCTTAGTTTTGCCAGGTATGTAGAGGAGTGGTGTCTCTTAGTGTTACCAGGTGTGTAGATGAGTGATGCCCCTCAGTGTTGCCAGGTGTGTAGAGGAGTTGTGTCTCCTAGTTTTGCCAGGTATGTAGAGGAGTGGTGTCTCTTAGTGTTACCAGGTGTGTAGATGAGTGATGCCCTTCAGTGTTGCCAGGTGTGTAGAGGAGTGGTGCCCCTCAGTGTTGCCAGGTGTGGTGCCCCTCAGTGTTGCCAGGTGTGTAGAGGAGTGGTGTCCCTTAGTGTTGCCAGGTGTGTAGAGGAGTGGTGCCCCTCAGTGTTGCCAGGTGTGTAGAGGAGTGGTGTCCCTTAGTGTTGCCAGGTGTGTAGAGGAGTGGTGCCCCTCAGTGTTGCCAGGTGTGTAGAGGAGTGGTGTCCCTCAGTGTTGCCAGGTGTGTAGAGGAGTGGTGTCCCTCAGTGTTGCCAGGTGTGTAGAGGAGTGGTGTCCCTTAGTGTTGCCAGGTGTGTAGAGGAGTGGTGTCCCTTAGTGTTGCCAGGTGTGTAGAGGAGTGGAATCCCTCAGTGTTACCAGCAGAGTAACGGAGAGAGTGCCCGTGCCAGCCGTGTCCTGCCACGCTCTATGCACAGGAAAACATATATGGTAACATTGATTTCATATATTTTATTTACAGGAACTTGTTTTGTGAAAAATGCAAATGTTTAGTTTGAGAGTTTGAAATGAGCCGAACATTCATAATGCTGCTTTATTGCTGTTTGAACTTTTTTGGACGAGAAAATGATGCAGTGTTCGAGGTACAGCTCGGTGACATTTCGAACACATGGCGTTTGTTTACGTATATTTACTGTCTTATTGGTCGTGTATTGTGTTACTGTTGCTGATTTATATAAATAATTAGTAATAATAATAATAATTAATAATAAAAATTTTGAATATCATTTCCATATTATTTATTAATTTACAAGATATTTTAATTGTTGAAGTGAAATAATAATAATAATAATAGTAATAAGAATAATAATAATAATAATAATAATAATAATAGTAATAATAATAATAATAATAATAATAATAATAATAATAATAATAATAATAATAGTAATAATAATAATAATAATAATAATAATAATAATAATAATAATAATAATAATAATTATGATTACTGTTAATTAAAATTAAGTTACAGTTTCTCCTTAAAGACAAGAGCAGCATTCACTATCACATGGACGCACTCTACAACATCTTCTGCAAGACCTGCAGGATCTGTTATATATATATATATATATATATATATATATATATATATATATATATATATATATATATATATATATATATATATATATATATATATATATATATATATATATCATCCCTTTGTTACCATGTTAGACGAAGCGACTGATACAAACCATTCGCTCATTCCCTCTCATTAACGACAGGTATGAACAATTAGACCGCTGGTCACCTGGAGGCATAGGGTCGATCATCAAGGAGACTAGAGAGTTACTAGGGCTCAATCCTAACAACTTAACAACTCACTCTTAATTAGGTCGCTCTTGGAGTACTGACCTCTGATCTGGTGACCAAACCATACATTAGAAAGTGAAGGGACGACGACGTATCGGTCCGTCCTGGACCATTCTCAAGTCGATTGTGAGAATGCAAGTCTCACAGTCGACTTGAGAATGGTCCAGGACGGACCGAAATGTCGTCGTCCCTTCACTTTCTAGTGTGTGGTTTGGTCAACATATTTCAGCCACGTTACTGTGATTCCTCGTCTGCTTTGATCTGGTCTTTCTGATCTCGGTCTTACCTTGGGCTTGTAAATCAATTATAAGGAAAGGTTCCAATCTACGTTCCAATCATAGATCTAGAGAGAGGCTAACCTATTGTACCTACTCGATGTTTTACATCAAACATGAGACATATGTTCCGGTTGCATTGAGCTGTTGCTTCGCTCGCTGTCATATTGCATAAAAATCCGTATGAAACTTGGAGAAACAGACTGGCGATCAACACATGCGGTCACTTCAGCAGTTTGAACATATTGTAAATGACTGGCTAATGACTCAAGAGATTATTCAACTATTCTCAGGTGCTATAACTTTATCTCATTAAAAAACAATTCACTTTTGAATCATAGTAATGTAACACAGTGAGTTCAAAATAACAAATGTATAAATGCAAATAATAATAATAAATAATATTAGTTATCATCATCATCATTATTATTATTATTATTCACCTAAATACAAATTATTATTATTTTCAAGACACATAATAATTGCTGCTGTCATTAAACCTTATTATTAGGCAGTGTCCTAACTGTCAATTGCTGACTCAACAACCATCAATATAATAGCATAATCAGACCAAGAGCGGTTCCTCTAACGTGAGACAAGATTACAGACAACCAATCATTCCGCCATGTGGAGCCCAACTTTCTTTCCAAACGCAGAATATGAAGGCAGAGCAGTCAGACTCTCCCGGAGGGAAAGGTGCCCAAGATATAGCTATTTTATATATGCAGCAACAGAGTTAAGACAATACTTGCATCTCTCTCCTCCACCCGCAATCCCTTTATAATCCCCATCACCGCCACTCCCTCAATAATCTCCATCACTCCCACTCCCTCAATACTCCCCACCACTCCCTCCTCCTTTATCTTTTACAGCACGGGTCTTGCCAGGAACCAATGCACACAAATCTTTTTTATCGAACTCTCCATAACATCAATTATCTTTTATTCCTTCGTCTATTACCGCCCCCCGTGCCGCATTCTTCTCTCTCTCTCTCTCTCTCTCTCTCTCTCTCTCTCTCTCTCTCTCTCTCTCTCTCTCTCTCTCTCTCTCTCTCTCTCTCTCTCTCTCTCTCTCCCTCTCTCTCTCTCTCTCTCTCTCACTCTCTCTCTCTCTCTCTCTCTCTCTCTCTCTCTCTCTCTCTCTCTCTCTCTCTCTCTCTCTCTCTCTCTCTCTCTCTCTCTCTCTCCCTCTCTCTCTCTCTCTCTCTCACACTCTCTCTCTCTCTCTCTCTCTCTCTCTCTCTCTCTCTCTCTCTCTCTCTCTCTCTCTCTCTCTCTCTCTCTCTCTCTCTCTCTCTCTCTCTCTCTCTCCCCCTTCCGTTCCTATTCTTTCTCTCTTCAGTCTTCTTACTCATTCCTACTCTCTTTCATCGCCACATAAACCTCTTATCATTCCCTTGTTTTCCCCTCTTCGTTCTGTTTCAAATCACTTCATATCTATCTCTTATTCTCTGTTCTTTATTCCGCCTTCCTTCCTTCCTTCCTTCCTTCCTTCCTTCCCTTCATCTGCATCCTCACAATGTCTACCCAATCTCTCATCCTTTCCCTGTATACCCTATCTCTCACTCCCCCTTTCTAACCCACCCCTCGACTACCCATCACCTCCCTATTCCAATCCCTAATAGCCTCATCGCTCCCCATTCCCAGTTCACCCATCCCTCGCCACTACCACCCTCCCCCTAACTCTCCCGCAGATTATAGTCACTAAGTAACAAGCAATTTGGCTTCAGAGATAATAGAAGCAGATCAGACCTGTTAGTACAGACGACTGCAAAATGGAATTTCATAGTTAGAATGTCAGGACTTAATACCCTGTGAGTGTGTAACTCAAGTGAGAGAATACACACGGCTGTGTGTGTGTGTGTGTGTGTGTGTGTGTGTGTGTGTGTGTGTGTGTGTGTGTGTGTGTGTGTGTATGTGTGTGTGTGTACTCGCCTATTTGTACTCACCTATTTGTGCTTGCAGGATCGAGCATTGACTCTTGGATCCCGCCTTTCGAGCCATCGGTTGTTTACAGCAATGACTCCGGTCCCATTTCCCTATCATATCTAGTTTGGAAATTATGAATAGAGTTTGCTTCCACAACCTGCTCCTTTAAGTGCATTCCATTTTTCCACTACACACACTAAATGAATGCTTCCTAACATTTCTGTGACTCATCTGAGTTTCCAGCTTCCACCTATGTCCCCTCGTTCTGTTACTATTACGTGTGAATATTTCATCTATTTCCACTTTATCAATTCCCTTGAGTATTTTATACGTTCCAATCATATCCCCCCTCTCCCTTATTTTTTCTAGTGTCGTAAGGTTCAGTTCCTTCAGGCGCTCTTCATATCTCATCCCTCGTAACTCTGGGACAAGCCTCGTCGCAAACCTCTGAACGTTTTCCAAATTCCTTATGTGTTTCTTTAGGTGGGGGGCTCCATGATGGTGCGGCATACTCTAAAATTGGTCTCACGTAGGCAGTGCAAAGCGTCCTAAAAGCCTCCACACTTAGGTTTCTGAATGATGTTCTAATTTTTGACAGAGTAGAGTTATTGCTGTTGTTATCCAATTTATATGTGCCTCAGGAGTTAGATTAGGTGTTACGTCCACTCCATTGTCTCTTTCTCGAATCGTCACAGGTAGGCAGTTCCCCTTCATTGTGCACTGTCCCTTTGGTTTCGTATCCCCTGATCCCATTTCTATAACTTTACATTTACTCGTGTTGAACTCCAGTAGCCATATCTCTGCAACCTGTCCAGGTCCTCTTGGAGGATCCTACAATCCTCATCTGTCACAACTCTTCTCATTATTCCACTCCTGTAAACATATCATTTAAGTAAATTAGAAATAGAATTGGTCCCAGCACCGATCCTTGAGGTACTCCACTCGTTACTGTTCGCCAGTTCGACTTCTCGTCCCTTACCATTACTCTCTGGCTCCTTCCTGTTAGGTAGTTCCTTTCCAACATAATTTATGTTGATAAATAAGCTATATTAATGAGGTATACTCGCATATATACATACATACACAATAGAGGAGCTATACATGCAAACATACACAATACAGGAGTTATATACGCCAATATACACAATACACGCTTTATACACAAAATGTGTATGCCGCTCAACAATAGGTGCAGATTATACAATTACCGCTGAATACAGCCTAATTATAATTTTTGGTCGCCTTTGGAATTACTAATTTTTTTTTACATTATGTAAAGATCTGAATTACATTGATAGATCAAACTAGTCATCATTTACAATGTTTTTTCTCCAAGTGCATGAAGTTAATATATTTCACTGATACATTGATTCAAATCCATTGTTATCCTTTGTTGATAAGGATAACTTTGTGATGTTTTCGCATCCCTGCAATTGCTACTTTATCAATCCCTCTCTCTCTCTCTCTCTCTCTCTCTCTCTCTCTCTCTCTCTCTCTCTCTCTCTCTCTCTCTCTCTCTCTCTCTCTCTCTCTCTCTCTCTTTCTCTCTCTCTCTCTCTCTCTCTCTCTCTCTCTCTCTCTCTCTCTCTCTCTCTCTCTCTCTCTCTCTCTCTCTCTCTCTCTCTCTCTCTCTCTCTCTCTCTCTCTCTCTCTCTCTGCTTCAGAAAATTCTGTACTGAATTAAGGAACATCGTTTACATCACCATAATTTCAATACAAACTATCTTCATTGCTGTAAACATCTTCATCACTGTAATCACTTTCACTACACACTTTCCTCATCACGCTAGCCATCTTAACTACCCAAAACCATCATTACTATATCAGTTTTCATTACAAATGACCATCATCACTTGCCGTCTTTACTTCACTATCTTTTGTAACCATTTTAATTACTCGTAACCA
>NC_091189.1:7766844-7779344 GCF_040958095.1 Procambarus clarkii
GCGACGCCTGGAACCCTCCCCCCCCTCTCCCCAGTAGACTATTTGCGGTATCTTCGCGGTACCTTGAGGGTCGAGGGGTACCTTGAGGGTCGAGGGGTACCTTGAGGGTCGAGGGGTACCCTTGAGGGTCGAGGGGTACCTTGAGGGTCGAGGGGTACCCTTGAGGGTCGAGGGGTACCCTTGAGGGTCGAGGGGTACCCTTGAGGGTCGAGGGGTACCTTGAGGGTCGAGGGGTACCCTTGAGGGTCGAGGGGTACCTTGAGGGTCGAGAGGTACCCTTGAGGGTCGAGTGGTACCTTGGGGGTTGAGGGATCTGAGTGGACCACAGGGTTCGTGTCTTCGAGGAGTGCCTTAAACCTCCACAGAATACTGAATCTGGAGTATGACCTCAGTGAAGATACTACTGCACACAATCTTGGCGTATGCTGGGTCAGGCTCTAGTGTGTGGTGAAGACTCACTTACATAGTTCGTATGTAGAATCTTTGAGAAGCTATAAGCATTCATGCGATGGGATCGAACTCTCGCATTCCCTGGACTCCCCAGGCGCGCACATACACCCTACCGATTAAACCATGATGAGTCCAAAAGGATTTCAAAACGATGTACTACCTAACTTACTTAAGAGTCGGGAAGGCATCATCCAGTACCACTATGCAAGTTTTACGAGGTAGCCGTCACGCCACCAGCCTAGCTGAAGGCCTGGTCAGGAACCGAGCCGCGCGAACGTTGATCCTCAACATCATGTACGTAAGAAACGTAAGAAACGTAAGACGTAAGAAAAAGGTTAAGGGTGTATAGAAGGTTATAGTTATAGAGGTTATAGTTATAGAGGTTATAGTTATATGGTTATAGAAGGCTCCCCCACGACGTTAGGTGGTTGTAAAACTCTCCCACATTCGATGCACGATGACTATAGATGTCTTATGTGCTGATAGTTTCATGGCTGTAAATGGCTTTACTTTAAGCCGCCTGTGCTGTACTGGCGAGATTTTCCCAGAAAACAAGAGTCAGTTCTTGCCAACAATTACAGTGTGTCACAGTGTAAAGGCTGCCAATACCTACCTCCTTACCAAGTACCACTAACGTACCACTAAATCATCCCTCTCGATCCACCCACCTCTGATGGACCACTAAAATGCCAGCTAGATCAACCCCTGAAGTACCATTGTAGCAACACTTTGTCAAAATCGCAGTCCGATCGAAATTCAATTTTTTTCTGGTCGTACCATCAGCGTTTATGAAATCGTAAATAGGCTCAACGAGAAAATTGGCAGCACCACAATCTCGTAAAGCAATTTTACCACCTCTCTCTCTCTCTCTCTCTCTCTCTCTCTCTCTCTCTCTCTCTCTCTCTCTCTCTCTCTCTCTCTCTCTCTCTCTCTCTCTCTCTCTCTCTCTCTCTCTCTCTCTCTCTCTCTCTCTCTCTCTCTCTCTCTCTCTCTCTCTCTCTCTCTCTCTCTCTCTCTCTCTCTCTCTCTCTCTCTCTCTCTCTCTCTCTCTCTCTCTCTCTCTCTAGCTCTCGGTGTCTCTCTGTCTCTCCCTCTTTGTCTTTTCTCATTCACATTCCTATCTATCTGTATTCTTTATATCAAGTTATTAAACAGTTATCTAGTCTCTTTTTCATTTGCATTCTTCGATATTGCTGAATCTTTTTGGTCAGATCCACAACCATCCTTACAAGCGTTCCTTGGGGTGTTCTTCTTCTCCTCTCCTTTCTTTTTGTTTTCAAGGTTAGTTGTAACTGCTTTCATTTGACTGGCAGGGAGATTTCTGACCCCTTCTTGCAGGAAGGGGGGTCAGAGGTCGATCCTGAGCGAAGGTCATTCACTCAGCCATCTCATATCCCAGCTCCTTGTCCTCATATTCCTTCTAAGTGTTACACAAGTCATACTGGGTTAGTAATTTCTTCTCATCATTAATTACCTTACCGTAATTGTTGTTGTTCTTAACTTTTTTGAAGCTAAACAGACTTTCAGTGCTAGTTGATCTCAATCTGAAACTGATCAACTCAACAGATTGAGTTGATCTCAATCCGAAACAGATAAAAAAAAAACACGTCTTTCATGAAAATTCAAACACATATACGCATACTCGTAAACATTCAAACGCACGCTCACACACTCGCACACACACACTCGCACACACACACTCGCATCACACACACGCTTGCATCACACACACACACACACACACACACACACACACACACACACACACACACACACACACACACACACACACACACACACACACACAAACAAATAATCAAATAAATCACAAATAAACAAATACCGTGAGATTTTAGAGCAACAAACCCACAATAACGACCAAAATGGCTTCCAAATATCTCCAGGCCGCAATACAGAAAAATCAGTCCTTTTAGAAAGTTTCAGGTGTCCCCAGCGCCCCGGGGCACGTATGTGGGAGCGGCCCCAAGGGCGGGTATGTGGGAGCGGGCTCCCAAGGGCGGGTATGTGGGAGCGGGCTCCCAAGGGCGGGTATGTGAGAGCGGGCCTCGAACGCGCGTTTGTTTATGCGTTCACCAATTACCGCCAAAGTGGAAAAAAGTGTATGATCTCCCGGGGGGTGGGGGAAGGCTCCTGTTTTTGGAATATGTTTCTAATGGAGAATATGCTCTAATGAGTTAAATGATTCCGCCTACAGGGAGGCGGAGGAGAAGGAAGGAAGGGAGGAGGATGAGGATTAGAAGGATGAGGAATAGGGGATGAAGAAGGAGCAGGTAGAAGGTAATGAGAAGATAGAGAAAAAGAATGCAACAACCACTCCTACTACTATTAATTAATAAAAATAATTAAAAAAACGACAACATAATAATAATAATAATAATAATAATAATAATAATAATAATAATAATAATAATAATAATAATAATAATAACTAGGAATGATGATAAGAAAGACATATTCTGCTAAGAGAGGAGGTACCCTGTGTAGAGGTTACTATATACGTTTGCCTCACAAGCGAGAGGACCTGGGTTCGAATCCAGGGCAGGAACGACTGCTGGCCACCTTCCGTACACTCACAGAGTCCTTGTTCAACTAGCAATAATTTCAGAGCTGGTTGCGAATAGATTGGTTATTCGTATCTCAAGGATATCTGATCAAACTGTCAATAATTCGTGCTAGACTGCAAGCAGCGGTGTCTAACAGCCCGGTTGACCAGACGACCAACCAGGAGGCTTGGGCAGGGACCGGGCAACAGGGACATTGATCCATGGAACCGCCGCAAGGTAACTGATTCCTGGGATGGAGGCCAAAATTACAACATATATTTCAATGATGAAAGGTGGTAAAGAGAGATGTACACATATTGTACACCCAAACTATTGTACACATATTGTACACACGAGGTAAAACTCTTCTCCTAAACCCAAGAAAACTCCTTCGTACACCCAAACTCTTCCGCCCCACTAACACCCAAGACATAAGCGTCCTCCTTACACCCGAATTACACCCATTCAAAACCACCCAAAACAGACCCCCTTCTCCCCCCCCCCATCCTTGTCTCAATATACAGCATTCCTTCCATAACCAAAAATGAACCATCTACACCCATTCTACACACCCGACGACACACACAACACCTGGCAATCACACACACCTGGCAATCTTCCCAGTTCCTCCCAGGCTCTAGCGCCGGAGAAAGGCATTCTGATGGTGTATTTTGAATTTTCTTTTCAATACACCGAAGATGGAGTGTATGTGTGTGTGTGGGAGCGGACACAAGTGTACTGCCGCCTGTGTACCTGTGTACCTCAAGATGTGTAGCACTGTATGCCGCGTTCCGATATTTCTACATACCCTTATATTGGATACGTAGATAGATAAATAGATAGATAGAGCTCAACAATAACATGCTAAATGATTGGAATATATAATCCCATATTTTGGAATATATAATCCCATATTTTAGCAAGGAAGAGGACTGGAGTAGGTGAGGGTGGAGGAACAGGAACTTTCGCCTCCATCCACCAGGGAAGGCCTTGCCTCGCCTCCTGATCGTCACCCTGTATCATGAAACCGCTTCCACTCTCCACACGGGACAGGGAAGAGAAATGTCCGGTCTGCCGCGGCCCCCGACCACACAATGCAGGCGGACGCGATACAGCAACGCGACCAGTGCATCACCGTGACGCCTGGGAATGCGTGTGCAGGGAGCGTGTGTGTGTGTGTGATGCCTGCAGCACCCAGGAGCTCCCTACGTCGTCCAAGACACGGGTTCGTTAACCGACATGCGTCCGTGGTCTCTTTTTAAACTTCCATTCATCATGTACATCGTACGGAGGTTTTAAGCCTTGGGTCGTAGTTCATGTCTGCCTTTCAACAGGAGGTAGAAGTATTTTGGGTGTCACCAATCAGATTGAAAGTTACGTTTAACCTCTGATCACTTGACCAATCATAGTGGATGTATAGAGAGAAGGGGGCTGGAGGTGGGGAGGACGAAGGAGGCGTTGGAAAGAGGGAGGAATGGAAAAGTGGAGGGAGAAAGGGGAGCCAAAGAGGATTGAATCAAGGGACAGATGGGAGAAGAGAGATGGAATAGGGGGCGGAGGGGATGATTATTCCAGGCACCGGGGAAGGGACCTTTTGGTATACTATAAGAGAGACTGTCTGTCCAAATTTAGATGCTCGAGGCTAGCCAAACCTAAATTTGCAGGGGGAATGGCCTGGGGTACGGGACATGCATAAGCTGCTCAGAGTTACCAGAATTCAAAAGACAAGAGCGTGCCAAGCACCCACAACGATAGCAAGAACAGCTGGAGCACCCACAACGATAGCAAGAACAGCTGGAGCACCCACAATGATAGCAAGAACAGATGGAGCACCCACAATGATAGCAAGAGCAGCTGGAGCCCCCAAAACGATAGCAAGAACAGCTGGAGCACCCACAACGATAGCAAGAACAGCTGGAGCACCAACAACGATAGCAAGAACAGCTGGAGCACCCACAACGATAGCAAGAACAGCTGGAGCACCCACAACGATAGCAAGAACAGCTGGAGCACCCACAACGATAACAAGAACAGCTGGAGCACCCACAATGATAGCAAGAACAGATGGAGCACCCACAACGATAGCAAGAACAGCTGGAGCACCCACAATGATAGCAAGAACAGATGGAGCACCCACAATGATAGCAAGAGCAGCTGGAGCCCCCAAAACGATAGCAAGAACAGCTGGAGCACCCACAACGATATCATGAACAACAGAAGCACCCACAACGATAGCAAGAACAGCTGGAGCACCCACAACGATAGCAAGAACAGCTGGAGCACCCAAAACGATAGCAAGAACAGCTGGAGCACCCACAACGATAGCAAGAACAGCTGGAGCACCAACAACGATAGCAAGAACAGCTGGAGCACCCACAACGATAGCAAGAACAGCTGGAGCACCCACAACGATAGCAAGAACAGCTGGAGCACCCACAACGATAACAAGAACAGCTGGAGCACCCACAACGATAGCAAGAACAGCTGGGACACCCACAACGATAGCAAGAACAGCTGGAGCACCCACAACGATAGCAAGAACAGCTGGGACACCCACAACGATAGCAAGAACAGCTGGAGCACCCACAACGATAGCAACAGCAGCTAGAGCACCCACAACGATAGCAAGAACAGCAGGAGCACCCAAAACGATAGCAAGAACAGCTGGAGCACCCACAACGATAGCAAGAACAGCTGGAGCACCCACAACGATAGCAAGAACAGCTGGAGCACCCACAACGATAGCAAGAACAGCTGGAGCACCCACAACGATAGCAAGAACAGCTGGGACACCCACAACGATAGCAAGAACAGCTGGAGCACCCACAACGATAGCAAGAACAGCTGGAGCACCCACAACGATAGCAAGAACAGCTGGGACACCCACAACGATAGCAAGAACAGCTGGGACACCCACAACGATAGCAAGAACAGCTGGGACAACCACAACGATAGCAAGAACAGCTGGAGCACCCACAACGATAGCAAGAACAGCTGGGACACCCACAACGATAGCAACAGCAGCTAGAGCAGCCTCAACAGCTAATGAGGAAGGCAGACAGCAGACCTAATGAATATCTTGGACACTCGCCAATTTTCCTCATTAAAGAAACAAAATTAATTGCAAGAAAAACTCGCCGAAAGAATAGTTTAGGGCGGAGGGAACGTGGTTGGTGGCTTTGTGGTGGGAGGGAACGTGGTTGGTGGCTTTGTGGTGGGAGGAAACATGGTTGGTGGCTTTGTGGTGGGAGGGAAGGTGGTTGGTGGCTTTGTGGTGGGAGGGAACGTGGTTGGTGGCTTTGTGGTGGGAGGAACGTGGTTGGTGGCTTTGTGGTGGGAGGAAACATGGTTGGTGGCTTTGTGGTGGGAGGGAAGGTGGTTGGTGGTTTTGTGGTGGGAGGGAACGTGTTTGGTGGCTTTGTGGTGGGAGGGAAGGTGGTTGGTGGTTTTGTGGTGGGAGGGAAGGTGGTTGGTGGCTTTGTGGTGGGAGGGAACGTGGTTGGTGGCTTTGTGGTGGGAGGAACGTGGTTGGTGGCTTTGTGGTGGGAGGGAACGTGGTTGGTGGCTTTGTGGTGGGAGGGAACGTGGTTAGTGGCTTTGTGGTGGGAGGGAACGTGGTTGGTGGCTTTGTGGTGGGAGGGAAGATGGTTGGTGGCTTTGTGGTGGGAGGGAACGTGGTTAGTGGCTTTGTGGTGGGAGGGAACGTGGTTGGTGGCTTTGTGGTGGGAGGGAAGATGGTTGGTGGCTTTGTGGTGGGAGGGAACGTGGTTGGTGGCTTTGTGGTGGGAGGGAAGATGGTTGGTGGCTTTGTGGTGGGAGGGAACGTGGTTGGTGGCTTTGTGGTGGGAGGGAAGATGGTTGGTGGCTTTGTGGTGGGAGGGAAGATGGTTAGTGGCTTTGTGGTGGGAGGGAACGTGGTTGGTGGCTTTGTGGTGGGAGGGAAGATGGTTGGTGGCTTTGTGGTGGGAGGGAACGTGGTTGGTGGCTTTGTGGTGGGAGGGAACGTGGTTGGTGGCTTTGTGGTGGGAGGGAAGATGGTTGGTGGCTTTGTGGTGGGAGGGAACATGGTTGGTGGCTTTGTGGTGGGAGGGAACGTGGTTGGTGGCTTTGTGGTGGGAGGGAACGTGGTTGGTGGCTTTGTGGTGGGAGGGAACATGGTTGGTGGCTTTGTGGTGGGAGGGAACGTGGTTTGTGGCTTTGTGGTGGGAGGGAACGTGGTTGGTGGCTTTGTGGTGGGAGGGAACATGGTTGGTGGCTTTGTGGTAGGAGGGAACGTGGTTGGTGGCTTTGTGGTGGGAGGGAACGTGGTTGGTGGCATTGTGGTGGGAGGGAACATGGTTGGTGGCTTTGTGGTAGGAGGGAACGTGGTTGGTGGCTTTGTGGTGGGAGGGAACGTGGTTGGTGGCTTTGTGGTGGGAGGGAAGATGGTTGGTGGCTTTGTGGTGGGAGGGAACGTGGTTGGTGGCTTTGTGGTGGGAGGGAACGTGGTTGGTAGCTTTGTGGTGAGAGGGAACGTGGTTGGTGGCTTTGTGGTGGGAGGGAACGTGGTTGGTAGCTTTGTGGTGGGAGGGAACGTAGTTGGTGGCTTTGTGGTAGGAGGGAACGTGGTTGGTGGCTTTGTGGTGGGAGGGAACATGGTTGGTGGCTTTGTGGTGAGAGGGAACGTGGTTGGTGGCTTTGTGGTGGGAGGGAACGTGGTTGGTGGCTTTGTGGTGAGAGGGAACATGTTTGGTGGCTTTGTGGTGGGAGGGAACATGGTTGGTGGCTTCTTATTCGAATTTTATCAAGACAGTTAACATTTTTAATAATTCTTGTATAAATCTAGCAAGACGGGTCAACATATTAAAGTTTCATTAGATCTCAATGGCGGTATGGTGCAGATTGCGTACACGTTTTCTAAGTGTTATTTCCTTCTTTTGCGTGTCAAAACCTCGCCAGATTTTGATCTCCGTTCCTGAAGGTGACTCCGAGCGTCACCGGTCCGGTCAGCTCGACCTTAACATGTGTTTCTAGATTAATGTAACTCAATTTCTGAATATTCCTCTTACGTATAATTTGTCATTAGTACTACAATGCGATTCATATACGTCTGAATGGTCACCGTGTTGGTGGTAGTGACGACCACGACGGTGCTGTCCACTGTGGTTGTTACGTGTGGTTGTAATGTGTGGTTGTTTAGTGTGGTTGTTATGTGTGGTGGTTACGTGTGGTTGTTAAGTGTGGGTTGTTACGTACGATTTGTTATATGCCATCAGAAAAAAAAAACATCAATTGAGCATGCACCTCTTTCGTTCAAATATCATGGGGGAAAAAAAGTAGTTTTCAATAAAGATTATTTGTAACAAGTAAATAAATCTCTAAATCATCATCATCAATGATGTCTTCAACTCTCTCCTCTCCTCACCCCCCACAAACAAACAAACAAACAAACAAACACAATACGAGGGCACTTTTAAATACTCGATACACGAATGAGACATCTTATGAGTTCTTTTATATCCACATATATATGTATATGTTCTTATATATAATGAGTTCTTATATGTCAACACACACACACACGCTAAAATCATAATTTGGGATCTGGTAACAGGAAGCAACTTCCATTTTTGTGTATGCAATATTTTCAGTTCACCAGAGCAGACGTTTTTAAATAATAGATTTAGCCACCCTCCTTTTTCTTGGTATTAATAATATTTGGTTCGTCGTTTATTCAATTATAAATCAATGCAAATTGTGTTTTTTTAATGAGATGTGTTTCTGAGTACGTCCTACCCAAATTACACCAAACATAGTATACAGTATACAATACACAATATATGGCACATCTTGCACAGTATACAGTGTATATATATATAGCGTACACAGTAATACAGCACATAGCACAGCCTACACAGCATACAGTATAGAGTACACAGAATACACTTCACCTTGCAAAATATACAATATACAGAAGACAGTATAAACTATTACAATATACATAATATAAAAAGGGACGAAGCACAAAATGGTCGGCAAGCACCAACAATCCACCGTAAAAATATATATAAATATATATATATACAAATTCCCACTGGCCATGCACACTATTAGATGGTCTCCACAACAGAATTTTATTATATTTTTTTCCGGCAATGATAGTTTCCTTTATACCGTCGCATCCAATTTGCAACCTGGTTATAAAATTCGCAGTCGGCGAATCTCTAGGACACCACAGAATTGGAGTGGAAAATAGTAAAAATCAGAAGGGAGAAAAAATATTGTATAATTTGGTTGGGTACATTCCTTTCGCTTTCTCTAACCCCGGGGATAATCTAATATATATACATACATACATACACACACGCTCACACACACACACAGACACACACACACACACACACACACACACACACACACACACACACACACACACACACACACACACACACACACACACACACACACACACACACACACACACACACACACACACACACACACACATATATATATATATATATATATATATATATATATATATATATATATATATATATATATATATATATATATATATCAGGGAAGACTTGACGATTTCAAGGAAAGAAACGATGGATTTACCGAGAAAGACTCGAGCATACCCTTGGATAAAGCCTCTGGGACCCCCCTAGACACACACACACACCCAGAAAAAGCCGTTGTAATCCCCAGGAAAGGTATAGGTTATAGTCTAGATTCCCCGTAGAAAACCCGTGGATCCCCCCGGATGAAACTATGGTCACTCCCGAACAAATCCACAAGGGCCGTGACGAGGATTCGAACCTACGTCTGAGAGCATCGCGGAAATGTGTTATGGAGTTGGTAGCGCCGAGCGAACGCTCCGGGAAGCGTGTTGACACAAGGGGCAGTGTATCCTCCCCACCCCACACTCTCCTCCACGATAACTTTCAACGCTTCCATGAAAGTTGAATTATAAAACTGGGTTGACGCTCTTCAAAGTGAATTCTCCGATCTTTACCTTAAAAAACACGAATTTGGCGAGTTTCCCCTAAGCACGCTAACAAAATGGCGATCGTCAGCTGAAATGATGAACATAGCGTTCTTCAGATAAAAAGTGAGCATGGCGATCATTATTTGAAACGCAGATTTAGCGATCTTCAGTTTATTTGTGTACAGATACATAAGCCTCACTGATGACAATCTGTAGTCATAAGTCTCATAAGTCATAATTAAGTCTCATAAGTCATAAGTCTCAATGATGAACAACTGTAGATTGATAATTGGTTAACAATTACCCTTGCCACTAACATCTCTTTCTAGGCGTTTAACGATGCATAAGCAACAGGGCTCCATTAAGGAACATATAATCTCTTCCCACAACCAAACCATCGCCAGAGAAATCCTAGTAAACAACACAGAAATCATCGATAGATACAGCGATAGCAGGCGGCTTGACGTCTGCGAGGCACTACACATCAAGAAGTCAACACCAGCAATCAACAGCCAATTAATGCACAACTATATTCTACCCACCTCAAGACTCCGCTCCAATATAGAAGCATCAAGAAATATGGACCAATAGGCTTTCCACAATCACTTCCATTCAATACCCATTGTTTCGTGTTCTGTCTTGTGTTTAGGAATTTAATACCCTATTAATACCACCTCACCCCATCCACCTCACTCAAATGTAGATATAAACAAATCGAAGATGTGTAAGTACTATTCAGTTGTGTATGTGTAAACTAAAGTCTTTGAAAATGTAATAAGTTTTACGAAACGCGCTCAAGCGTCGCGTCAAACTAGAAATAAAAATGAATTTTGGAGAATTGATTTTTGAATTACCACCAACAGTGAAAAGAAACGTACGAAAGATCGAGAAAATTCGTGTTAGAATTATTAATCTTACTTTTTCGGTCATATTTAATAATATATGTCTACAGGAAAGTCTGCTACCAAAATATACTAATCTATATATGTATATATATATATATATATATATATATATATATATATATATATATATATATATATATATATATATATGTGTGTATATCACGAAAATAAACACGTGATTAAGAATGTGACAATGTCAGACCACGGAGGAAAAATGAAACAGGAAATTTCCTTAAGTACTTTCGTATATTAAATACATCTTCAGAAGGTCATTTTACAGATCGAGTGATGGGTATAAATAGGCAGGAGAGAGTGGTGAAGTAAGGTGAGGTACAATACTTGGACAACGCAGAAGGCCCATTGGCCCATCAGATGCACCCAATTGGCCCATCCGATGTAGCCCAATGGCCCATCTGATACAGCAGACATACAAGCATAATACAAAGGAAATTATAACAATTTCTCTTCACCACTCTCTCCTGCCTATTTATACCCATCACTCGATCTGTAAAATGACCTTCTGAAGATGTATTTAATATACGAAAGTACTTAAGGAAATTTCCTGTTTCATTTTTCCTCCGTGGTCTGACATTGTCATATATATATATATATATATATATATATATATATATATATATATATATATATATATATATATATATATATATATATATATATATATATATATATATATATGTCGTACCTAGTAGCCAGAACGCACTTTTCGGCCTACTATGCAAGGCCAGATTTGCCTAATAAGCCAAGTTTTCCTGAATTAATATATTTTCTCTAATTTTTTTCTTATGAAATGATAAAGCTACCCATTTCATTATGTATGAGGTCAATTTTTTTTATTGGAGTTAAAATTAATGTAGATATATGACCGAACCTAACCAACCCTACCTAACCTAACCTAACCTATCTTTATAGGTTAGGTTGGGTTAGGTAGCCGAAAAAGTTAGGTTAGGTTAGGTTAGGTAGTCGAAAAACAATTAATTCATGAAAACTTGGCTTATTAGGCAAATCGGGCCTTGCATAGTAGGCTGAGAAGTGCGTTCTGGCTACTAGGTACGACATATATATATATATATATATATATATATATATATATATATATATATATATATATATATATATATATATATATATATATATATATATATATATATATATATATATTGTAATCAATATTGTAACTTTTTTTGTGTAATGACATTTTCAAATAAAGTTAGATAAATATACACACTTAACAAAAGAATAGGGGTGGTAGGAGAAGAAAATATCAAAGTGTTCAGTGAGGATCCACAAGGTCTTCTCTGAGTACTCTTTATTTTCTTCTCCGAGGCTATGGGTCCCTACACTTGCACCAGAGGTGGTACCATTTTATATATATATATATATATATATATATATATATATATATATATATATATATATATATATATATATATATATATATATATATATATATATATGCAATGCAAATATAAGCATAAATATTAATAATATAAAGCCCTTCCCAAACGCAGTTTAAGTAATATGCATTAAACATTATATATAGCACTAATAAACGCTAAACCAAATTGGACATTATATATATAAATGCGT
>NC_091189.1:7784344-7801844 GCF_040958095.1 Procambarus clarkii
ATGATTTTTTTTTTTTTTTATTAAGATATGAGGTACATCTGCATTAGTGCAGCTACCCTAGACTATATGAAGTGGAGTACAGTGTGTCAAAAAAGCTAACTAGGTGATGCTAAAAAATCCCCATCACACAGGATGGTTAGTCATACAGAGGCTTAATATTATGAAACAGTGAAAAACGTTTAACAACTCTACGGAAAACTAATCCCCGATACCAGAATCCATGAAATTACAAAGGTTATATATATGTCGATATTTCTTAAAGGGCGACACTATGGCCGACCCCGACTGGCCATTGATACTCAGATACGTCCGTTTGTTAATTTGGAACTTTGGGTGAGGCTAGACCTAGGCGTCTGGCCTGCTAATTTAGACAAATAGACATTCTGTTATGGATATAGATAGATTAATGTTGTTTGTGTATGTGTGTGTGTGTGTGTGTGTGTGTGTGTGTGTGTGTGTGTATGTATGTGTGTGTGTGTGTGTGTGTGTGTATGTGTGTGTGTGTGTGTGTGTGTATGTGTGTGTGTGTGTGTGTGTGTGTGTGTGTGTGTGTGTGTGTGTGTGTGTGTGTGTGTCTAGGTTTTAATACAAAACAAACCCAGGTACATAGATACAGGCAAACTCTATAGATACAGTTACATGTTCAGGGAAAGGTCTAGATACAGAGTGAAAAGAAATACAAGTGTAGATACAAGTACACACACACACTCAAGAACAAGCACAGGCACAAGTGAAGGCACTCGTACTGGTAAGGCACTCGTAGAGATCAACAACTACCATATCATACAGCAAGGCACCAGCACATAAAAGCAATAGGATAACAGAAATCAAGATCAATCAGATATATCATTGTTAAAACCTTAATATGAGGCAGAGGGGGGGATTATAGTACCGTATGAGTGACGAGAATATAAACCTCTCGCTCACACGCGCCTTATAATCAGTGATTAAAGTGCCAGTCTAATCTCATTTCCTGATCCACCCGAGCGTGTCTGGTCTTGGCGGCACTCTATGCTAATTCCATGAAGTTTCCCCCCAATGTAGCGAGGGCCTTGAGCCGGTGTGCTCAGGACTTGTGGCGTTGGTGGCATATACTGTGTGTGTGTGTGTGTGTGTGTGTGTGTGTGTGTGTGTGTGTGTGTGTGTGTGTGTGTGTGTGTGTGTGTGTGTGTGTGTGTGTGTGTGTGTGCTTTGGCTCTTTGGTCCCGCCTCTCAGCTGTCAATGAACTGGTGTGCAGATTCTAGAGCCTTATTGGGCCCAATCAAATCTACATTTGAAATTGTGTACAAAGTCTGCCTCTACCACATCTCGGGGTGTAGAAGAACTCGCGAAACCCTCTCCAGGTATACTCCAGGTAGTCATAGAGATGCAGACGATGAGTCACAATAACGTGGGCACGTGATGTTGTTTTTTGGCACGTCTGTCTACATAATAGAGGTACGCCAGCGTGTGTTTTTTAGATCTGACAGAACTGACAGTTGTACCAGCAGACGGGTACTTCCTACCCACCCGTCTGGAGGTTCCCTGAAGCGGTGGTGGGAACCGGAAAATTATTCAAAGTCATTTATACTCACTTGATTACTCGGTCACCAGCCTACGCTTCCGTTCAGTTACTCACATACTCACTTGACTCCTTCACGCACCTACACTCAGCTTCCCCCCCCCCCACCCCCCGCCTTCTAACTCACCCATATTTACTACACTGAACTTGTCACACATCCTCTCAGTTACTCAGAAATGCTATCACTCATCTACTCAACTCTCCTCATATGCACTTACTCATCCACTCACCCAACCATTCATCAACTCTCCTCACATGCACTTACTCATTCACTCCTCGTTTCAAATACCTCGTCTCGTTTTTCCAGTTTGTTAGAATGAACAAACAGCATCGGAAGCTAAAACAAATACACACAAATTGCAACAAATAAAGCCCAGACAAAAGTTGAAAATCGTATCAAGGCGTCCTGGGAAATCACAAAAGAGCACCTAACTGCATATTAATTTGGCCAGAAATTCCCTTATAGAGAACTATAAAGGAATTCGTGTGCACCGAAATGTTGGATAAAAAGATACTTTTGTGGAGAGTTCACTTTTGGATAGTTAAATTATTATTTAATTTCTCGACATTTTCTATAATGTATATAATTGAATTCTTCTATAATTCTTTCAACAATGTATTTTAATAATAATTAGAGGTGATGCCCAAACCACACGTCAGAAAAAAGAGAAACAACGACGTTTCGGTCTGTCGTGGACCATTATTAAGGGCCAGAGAAGAGAGGATGTTGTTGTTGTTTAATAAGATTCAGGTACTGGGAACAAAAAGTTCCAAGTAGCACGGGCTATGGTGAGCCCGTAGTGGACTTACCTGGCACAGGAGCGGGGCTGTAACTTGAGAAGAGAGGATGCTGTTGTTGTTGTTGTTTCAGATTTAGCTACTCAGAACGAAGTGTCCATGTAGCACGGGCTATGGTGATCCCGTAGGGGAGAGAGGAAGGTACGGATAAATAAATAATGTAAGAGAGTGAGGTGAGAGGTGAGGAGCTGGTGAGAGAAAGTTCTTCAAAGATTATTATTTATTGACATCTTTATTGACAAAAATGAATTACAGTTTTGCTTGTTGTTGTTGTTAAAGATTCGCTACTTGAAGTTCCAAGTAGCACGGGCTATGGTGAGCCCGTAGTGCCTTCAGTTTTGCTGTTGTTTCATTGTTGATGCTGTTATTTTTGGTTATTGTTGTTAATAATGACCAGAAAAATCCAGTTAAATCCATTAACTGCATTTTTTCCCACTGAACGATACAGAGGAAACGATTTATCGATTAATAATTTTAGTGTCAACAAATTTCATGATGTGTTGCCAAACCCAGCTAATCCGTTTTGTAAGAGGGGGGGGGGGAAGAGTCCTCTCTTCCTGTTATTTGTATTTGTTACTTGTTTTATGTTTTAGTTTGTGCACCGTTAGTGCATGGCTTATATGTATGTTTATGTATTTGTTTGTATCAAGCAAACACACACACACACACACACATACATACACCAGCCCGTCCTTTCCATTCGCCACAACATACACAATACAAAGTACTAAACTAACGAGAAACGTACGAACCCAAGCCACCCACCTAACCTAACCTAACCTAACCTAACCTAACCTAACCTAACACATGGATATTTGCATGTAAGCCGCTACTGTTTATAGTGCTTTGTAATATATATGCGTTGGGGGAGCAGACAAAATGAGCCGTACCAGTTGACAGAGAACGGATTGCACACGCCTGCTACGTATGTAAGATAACCAAAGATGAACATGTACAAAACTAGAACAGAAAGTGAAAACAGCTTGAGAACATACAGGCAAGACTAAAGAAGTAGTTCATGCGAGGTAATTTATTGTCCTCATGTATCAGCGCCTTGTCCTCGTATTCCTGTGCCTTGTCCTCATATTCCTTCCAAATACTATATAGTCATATTGGATTAGTGCTCTCTCCTTATAATTACCTCCTCTTTATACCTAAGTCCATATAACTTCAACTTATAACTCCATATAAGTCCCTATAAGTCCATATAACTTCCAATAACTTGGAAAATGACCATAAATGGTCTTAGCACCTTCTCCTGGTAGTTATCATGCCATGAACGACCAGCTGACCTGATTAAGCAAGACAGATGGGGTCAACTACACAGAAATCGGTGAAGAATTCAGCGAGAGATCCTAAGAAGTGTATATTACTACGTCATAGTCAGCCAGAGGTCGTGGTCGTGGGGAAGGGAAGCCACCTCGACAAGAACTAGTAAACAAAGATATCATATAAGAGCAGAGGAAACACCTCGTGATACTAAACGTGATTAAAAGACTATACAAGGCTGTGTAAAACCTTCCTGTGAGTGCTAAGGGACCTGTGAACCACTATAGCCAAGGAGAGGCGAATATCTCCTCCCACTATTTGAGAAGGACAAGTAATTTGTGCGTAACATGCAAGATCCTTAGAGGAATTGACCAGGGCAGACTGCTCAGGTGAGTCGTAGGGGATGTAAGAAAGCCCTTCAGGGATGGTAGCGGGGCTGGTGGTGGTGGTGGTAGTGGTAGTGGAGGTGGTAATGGTGGTAGAGGAGGTGGTGGTGGTAGTAGTAGTAGAGGTGGTGGTAGTGGAGGTGATGGTGGTGGTGGTAATGGTGGTAGTGGAGGTGGTGGTGGTAATGGTGGTAGTGGAGATGATGGTGGTAATGGTGGTAGTGGAGGTGGTGGTGGTAATGGTGGTGATGTAGATGATGGTGGTAATGGTGGTAGTGGAGGTGGTGGTGGTAAACACGGAGGCGTGTTTTGTGAGCCACAGGGAGGAAATGATGGAGATGGGTGAAAGATGGGACAGAGCAGAGTGGTGGTGCTGGCCTCTGATGGATTGTGCAATGGTTGGTGAAAGAGGCTAAAGGAAATAGAGACAGAAAACGGAGCAAGGGGGGGGGGGCAAAGGGGGAGGAAAGGAGAGATAGAAAGTGGATAGAAGGACAGAACGAATGAATGAGAAAGAGAAGTTATGGTTGAATGGAGGGGAAGGGGATCAGGATTCAATAAAAATATAAATAAATCTACAGAAACATAATAAATAACTGCAGTAAACAGCTCAAAACTGAAGATAGTTTACACAAAACAACATACCCATGACTCCCTCCCTCTCTCCCTCCCTACGCAAGTTTACACAAGGCAACATGTCCATACTACCAGCACCCAATAGTTTACACAAGACAACAACTCATGCTGGCACTCTATCCATCATGTTACACGGAACAACAGCTGCTTCACCCAACTCCACCTTCACCTTCAAGGTTTTCAATTTCCTCTCTCCAACAGAAGTAGCGAATGTGTGAAGTTTTCAGATGTGGCCGCCAGAGGCCCGTCCAAAGTTCTTATCCTTTCCAACACTGACATTGGAACCTGTGTGTAGAGAGAGAGAGAGAGAGAGAGAGAGAGAGAGAGAGAGAGAGAGAGAGAGAGAGAGAGAGAGAGAGAGAGAGAGAGAGAGAGAGAGAGAGAGAGAGAGAGAGAGAGAGAGAGAGAGAGAGAGAGAGAGAGAGAGAGCATCACCTGGCATCAGTTAACAATGTTGTATATGACTATAAGAAAAAGTAATTTAATTGAATTTTGCATTTTCAAAATATTTGACAGGGGTAGCCGGCAGCCAGTGCCAAAAAAACGCACATATATATATATATATATATATATATATATATATATATATATATATATATATATATATATATATATATATATATATATATATATATATATATATATATATACATAAGCATAAAAACTTGTAGCCATTTGAACTCTGCCTTTGATAATATTGACAAAAGTCAACGAAACGAATCTCTCAGCGTCAGACCTTAATGAAATAATAATATGAACTTTACAGAGTTAATTTTTCAACTTCCTACTCAAATAAAGACAAAAATATAAATAATATATGTATTATTATTATTATATATATATATAATATAATCTGCCCAGCAGCGTGGTAACTCTCCTATTCTGTCTCTCAATATGAGTAAGACTGTGTGAGTGAATTAGTGAGTATACTCATATGCAGCTGATTCATGCGTCCAGCCGACGGCTGCCACACCCTCTGGCTCCCGGCGCCAGGCTGACTGCTGCGTTCCTCCAGTTATTTACTTCAAAACATTCATTCAGTAGCCACTCCCATCTTTTACTAACTTTTAATTCCTTTCTTTTGTATTAATGAGATTGCTCTTGTTAAGGATTCTATTTACACTTTAATTTTGTTATCGTTGATTTATGGGAAAGCCGCATCCCGAGCCGCGTGGATTATCCCGGGATAAAGATGAAGTTAGTGAAGATTTTGGCATGGTTGGTTTGTGTGGGTACTGTACCCACACCCGGAGGTACACCCTCTAGGTACACCTAGAGTGCCTACCTGCCCGTGTGCCCATACGTATACCCTATGGATCCGCGCAGAAATACACTGATACACCATATTTATATATCCAGAGTTACACAGAGATAAATCTAACGAATATACTCATAGATACTCAATGATACATTATATGTATACAGGCAGAGATACACCCCCGTATATACATCCACAGATACACCCTGCGCAATACACCTGGACCTATATCAGTGGAAAATCACACATTCTCCCAAGCCTTCTTAAAGCCCTAAGAAAGGAGAAGGAAAGAGAGAAATAAAGAGTTTTCTTACACAGAGACAGATATAGAGATACAGACAGACAAACGGAAATCGAGGGACAGAGAGATAGACATATACAAAGAGAAAGAGACGCGTTATTCCGGACATAAATAGTAAAGCAAGACATGATTACCACCTACAAAATTCTTGGAGAAATTGACAGGGTAGATAAAGACAAACTATTTATCATGGTTGGGACAAGAACAAGAGGGACACAGGTAGAAACTTAGTACCCAAATGAGCCGCAGAGACATTAGATAAAATACACAGTTATACATTATACACAGTTATACATTATACACAATACACTCCATACACAGTTTCAGTGTAAATAAGATAAGAGGCCAACAGGCTCAAGAACCTATGCACCAACTGACTGACAGCTGAAAGGTAGGATCATAGAGCCGAAGCTCAACCCCTGTTAGCTAAACTAGTTGAGCACGTACAGAGAGAGTTACATAGAGATATAAACAAAGCGAGTCAGAGAGACACGGACAGAAGACTTAGATAACGAGACTAAGGCATTGATACCAAGATGCAAAAACAGAAAGAGACACACACACAGAGATAGAGAGACCCGGGCACCGCTGGGTATCCCATTTAGTTATATATATATATATACACTCTGTCATACTGTAAGGATACTTTATCCTAATGTTTTGGACACGCAGGCCGTGAGTTCTCTCGACTAAGCTAAGTTACTGAAAAGAAGTGAAACAGAACACAAATTATATCACTCATTTCAAGGTTCATGTATTAGTTGTGAGGCGCGAAAATATAGGTTGATCATTCTATGATACTTAATTCTCTTAGTCAGGTGATTCTGTTAACTTGAAAGTGATTCTTCATCTGATTAGGATGACATACTTTCAAATCCAAAATAGGTATACATATTTGGCTGAGAGCTGTAGAAAGTAGCCAAGAGTCACGGCCCCGGCCGGACTTCAATGGGTACACAAATCATCACAAAGGGTGTTTATTTGACAGGGGTTTCAGAGTGATTTTGCTTCAGGTTGACATATATAAAGTGAATCCTTCTAAGGTTGTGGTAGCTTGGAGGCAGCTATCAGCATAACGCCACAAGGATCTGGGAGTAATCAACCCCTCGCTTATAAGAGCCCCTCGCTTATAAGAGCCCCTCGCTTATAAGAGCCCCTCGCTTATAAGAGCCCCATGTTTGGAAAGCGTTTAGTGCAACGACTTATACCGCCCCTAATCCTTGAAACCCAAGTCTATGCTGATGACTGCACTCTAACCTTTACTTACACTCAAGAGGAAATGCTAACGGATATGGTGGTCGTTAATCGCCTCTTGCAACCTGCGGGTAAGAGAAGGAAGGTCACGTTACTAACAGTTGTTGTTGTTGTTGTTTGTTTTAAATTCAGCTACTGGGAACCAAATGTTGCAAGCAGCACGGGCTATGGTGATCCCGTCGTACTCATCCGGCACAGGAGATGTGCGGGGGTTTCCAACAGATAAATCGCATGTAATGTTAGTAATTAGACAGCATCATGCGACCTCTTAAACGAGCATAGTGACGAATGGAACAAACTTTGTGTTCAGTGATGAAGTGGACACTGTACAGGTGAAGTTTTACTCTTGAGTGGGCGGGAAGAACCCGGTGTTGCAGACGATGCGTCCCAGTTGACCAGACCACACACTAGAAGGTGAAGGGACGACGACGTTTCGGTCCGTCCTGGACCATTCTCAAGTCGATGGACTTGAGAATCGTCCAGGACGGATTGAAACGTCGTCGTCCCTTCACCTTCTAGTGTGTGGTCTGGTCAACTTACTTTAGCCACGTTATTGTGACTCATCGCCTGCATGAGTCACAGTTCCGGGGCTAGAAATATAATGACCAAACCACACTATATATAGACAAACCAAATACGACTTGTTAATAGTCCAGGACGGACTGAAACGTCGTCGTTTCACCCTCTTCTGATGTGTGGCTTGGCCATCAACCAGGTGTTAGGATAAGCGAGCAAAGCAGTCAAGAAATAAGCTGCACTAAGGTGTATCCAGGAATTGATTTACACTAGCTACACAACACTGCGCTTCATGCGACGCTGCGCTTCATGCGACGCTGCGCTTCATGCGACGCTGCGCTTCATGCGACGCTGCGCTTCATGCGACGCAGCACAAGCTTTGCTCGCGTCAGGAGACTGTATCACATCCTTGGGACGCCTCACTCACCATTCCTTCTCCATCTTCTGCATAGAGTCGAGAGCCGTGTCAGCCTATCCATCTCGAGACTTGATCCGTCCTGGTTGGACATGTCAGCTCATCAAAATATCCAACAACGGAAATATATATTCCCGGCTTTACTGCTATGTATATTGCCAATATTCACCAGGCTCGTGTTCGTGGACAACCAGAAGGCGGCTGCTACAACACAAGGCGCTCAGTCACCACTATACTGGCAGTATTATTCTCAAGACGATTACCGCATCAGCGCTCGTTCATTCCCTGGTTAAAACGCATTTGGTACTTGTTCTCTACAGAAGAAATGTCTGAACTCGTCAAATGAGTAAATAAAGAAACACACACAGATATTATTTTGTTGTGAAATCTCCTTTGGCCGTACTGGAGAATGGCGAAATGTTATGTCCGACTTGAATCATTTGTTTGTTTGTTTTCTCTCTTCTCAACAAACACAAAAACTAGCCATGGAGAAAAAAGTAATGGGGCGGAGTCTTCATTTATAATGCGTCTCTCCTCTCAAGGACTGCAGACGTCTTGCTCTTCTCCTCCTCCTCCTCCTCCTGTAATTATCGTGTCATCATCATCAAATCCCTCTCAGACTTACAGTTATTGCTTGCCTTTTTCTCTCCTTCCATCCTCCCCCCTCGCATTCGCTTCCTTCCTCTCTGTCCCTTACTTCCTCTATGTCCCCCCTCTCTCTCTCTATCACTACTTCTCTCTTTGCTACTTCCTCTCACTATGTTCCTCCTTCTCTCTCTGTGTGCTTGCCTAGCTCCCTGTTCCTCTTTTTTTGTACATCTATAACCCTTCTTCTCTCCCTTCCTCTCTGCCCCTTCCTTCCTCTCTGCCCCTTCCTTCCTCTCTGCCCCTCCCTCCGTCCCTCCATCTCTGCGCCTCTTCCGTGTTGCCCTCACGCAGCGACTTCTGCAGCTGCATTAATGTCAATAAAATCTGCAGCGAAAACATGCATTTCCCCAGCAGAGTGTGGGCCGCCAGCCATCGCTCTCTTGTCTTGCACTCAGTGAGTGTAATGTCACGCCCTGCAGCAGCTCTCTCTCTCTCTCTCTCTCTCTCCCTCTCTCTCTCTCTCTCTCTCTCTCTCTCTCTCTCTCTCTCTCTATCTCTCTCTCTCTCTCTCTCTCCCTCTCTCTCTCTCTCTCTCTCTCTCTCTCTCTCTCTCTCTCTCTCTCTCTCTCTCTCTCTCTCTCTCTCTCTCTCTCTCTCTCTCTCTCTCTCTCCCTCTCTCTCTCTCTCTCTCTCTCTCTCTCTCTCTCTCTCTCTCTCTCTCTCTCTCTCTCTCTCTCTCTCTCTCTCTCTCTCTCTCTCTCTCTCTCTCTCTCTCTCTCTCTATTCCTTGGCCCTACTGCTCTTGAGTCCTTTGATATCTTACCAGAACCACAAGGATTTTATTTTATTTTTGCCATACAGTTACGATTCTCGTCTCCTCAGAGATTCCCCTTACAACTGGTATATATATATATATATATATATATATATATATATATATATATATATATATATATATATATATATATATATATATATATATATATATATATATATATATATGGGGCTCAGGTCACCTCGAGGATGTCACAGGGAGTGTGGGTAGCAGCAAGTGACGTCGTGGACGTTACAGGGAAACAGACATCATGTCTTGGACTCATCGAGCGTGTACACAATGAACAATGAGCCAGGATCCTGTGGGAGAGATTAATAGCACAACTGACGATGGGTGTACGAGGGGAGAGGGAGAGGAGAGGAGGGAGGGGAGAGAAGTGGATGGGAGAGGAAACAGAAACGAAGAGAAGGGGGGGGGATAAAAGAGGAGAATGGGATGGGGAGAGGAGAGGAGAGGATATGGGAAGGGAAGAGGACATATACATAACATACACAGGAGGATAACATATACAGCTATCTTGTTTAATTTCTAGCGTTGTAGAGTCGTCGCTCTGTAATATACTGTAACAAATACTTTCCCATGTTATACAATACCTGCTTCACTCTATATGTTCCACACCTGCTTCACTCTATATGTTCCACACCTGCTTCACTCTATATGTTCCACACCTGCTTCACTCTATATGTTCCACACCTGCTTCACTCTATATGTTCCACACCTGCTTCACTCCATATGTTCCACACCTGCTTTCCCATATTATATAATACTTACTTCCCCCATATTTCTTTCATATCAACTTCCCCATTTGATGAAATATAAATAAATGTTCCTCTCGTGTGCTATAATTCTCCCTTATCCTATAAATTGTTACTGAAGCTTCCATTAATTTCTCTATAAGAACAAAATCACCAACATGTTTACATTTATCTCATAATAAACAGCAACTGTTAATCTCTTCAATTTCATGGCATCGTCGATATCATCCGTTAAACGTTTAAGTAATTCATTTCGTACCCAAGGAACAAAACGTTATACATGTGGATCAGGTGATACCTAGTAAATAGACCTCTAGACCAGGTACCTGGGGGTGCCTGGGGTTCCTTCTCCCTTCCCCCTCCTCCTCTTTCTCTGTTCTCCTCTAATCTCCCGCCTTTCTCTTCATCTATCTCATCCTTTCCTCTCCTCTTCTACCTCCTTCCACAACTCTCCTCTCTTCCTCCAGTCCACCTTTCTGCCATCTCTCTCTCTCTCTCTCTCTCTCTCTCTCTCTCTCTCTCTCTCTCTCTCTCTCTCTCTCTCTCTCTCTCTCTCTCTCTCTCTCTCTCTCTTTCTGGAAACCCAAATGAATTCATGTTCATTGCTTTCGCGCAAACTATGTAAATGCGCGGGTAAACGGCGGGAATAAACATTAACTGAATAAAAAACAGAAACACATTTCGATTTCATTTCAGACTGCTTGAAAATGACTGGGGTCGCTAAAGATGCCAATATTTCTTAAAGCGTGGCACTTGGGGGCAACCCTGAACTGACCTATCATACTCATATACCTCTCCATGTTTTATATTGCAAAGTTGGATGAGACACATATGTATTCTCTTTTATGAATACATATGTGTGCTGCCATCAACCACCAACCAACAGATCAACCAACCACCATCATTCACTACCATCATCTCCAACACTGCTCACCTCCTCCACCCCCATCACCACCACTACAACCACACGCAAATGCGGTATTTGCTGCCATAACTCAAACTTACATAAAGATTAGTATGACAGAGAAATATGGATACTGGAGTACAATTCTTTCAGATGTGACAGGACACACAGCCGACCCGGTGGGATCAGCACGAATAACAAAGCCACACTCAATTTCTGTACAACAAAGACACACTCAACTGCTGTACAACAAAGACACACTCAGTTTCTGTACAACAAAGCCACATTCAGTTTCTGTACAACAAAGCCACACTCAGTTTCTGTACAACAAAGCCACACCCAGTTTCTGTACAACAAAGCCACACTCAGTTTCTGTACAACAAAGCCACACTCAATTTCTGTACAACAAAGCCACACTCAGTTTCTGTACAACAAAGACACACTCAGCTGCTGTACAACAAAGACACACTCAGTTTCTGTACAACAAAGCCACACTCAGTTTCTGTACAACAAAGACACACTCAGCTGCTGTACAACAAAGACACACTCAATTTCTGTACAACAAAGCCACACTCAGTTTCTGTACAACAAAGCCACACTCAGTTTCTGTACAACAAAGCCACACTCAGTTTCTGTACAACAAAGACACACTCAATTTCTGTACAATAAAGACACACTCAATTTCTGTACAACAAAGCCACACTCAGTTTCTGTACAACAAAGCCACACTCAGTTTCTGTACAACAAAGCCACACTCAGTTTCTGTACAACAAAGACACACTCAGCTGCTGTACAACAAAGACACACTCAGCTGCTGTACTACAAAGACACACTCAGTTTCTGTACAACAAAGCCACACTCAGTTTCTGTACAACAAAGACACACTTAATTTCTGTACAATAAAGACACACTCAGTTTCTGTACAACAAAGCCACACTCAGTTTCTGTACAACAAAGCCACACTCAGTTTCTGTACAACAAAGCCACACTCAGTTTCTGTACAACAAAACCACACTCAGTTTCTGTACAACAAAGCCACACTCAGTTTCTGTACAACAAAGACACACTCAATTTCTGTACAATAAAGACACACTCAGTTTCTGTACAACAAAGCCACACTCAGTTTCTGTACAACAAAGACACACTCAATTTCTGTACAATAAAGACACACTCAGTTTCTGTACAACAAAGCCACACTCAGTTTCTGTACAACAAAGACACACTCAATTTCTGTACAAACAAAGACACACTCAGTTTCTGTACAACAAAGACACACTCAGTTTCTGTACAACAAAGACACACTCAGTTGCACACAGCTGCTAAACACCACCAATTATATGGTGATAATCATAATAAAAATCCTAAATGCAGTTACTGTCCTCGTATATATAAGTCACTTGAGGCAAATTCTCAGTAATTTAGAAAATACTAATGAAAATATAATGCTGCTTAGAACATGTCACAAATCTAACCCCAAACATCATCCTGCGTGTCGACACATCACCTACGCCGCATCAAATGGCAAACTGTGGCAAATACAGTTATTATATCGGAGAGAATCTCAGAAAGCCGTCTAGGTGAACGGTCACACACACACTCACACACACACACACACACACACACACACACACACACACACACACACACACACACACACACACACACACACACACACACACACACACACACACACACACACACATACACACACACACACACACACACACACACACACACACACATACACACACACACACACACACACACACACACACACACACACACACACACACACACACACACACACACACACACACACACATACACACACACACACACACACACACACACACACACAAACACACACACACACACACACACACACACACACACACACAGAAATTCTTTTTGGAAAAAAAGAGGAAATTCTTCAGGAGTCAGAGAAGGAAAAAGACTTGGGGGTTGATATCACGCCAGACCTGTCTCCTGCAGCACATATCAAGCGGATAACATCAGCGGCATATGCCAGGCTGGCCAACATACGAACCTTCATTCAGAAACTTGTGTAAAGAATCATTCAGAACTTTGTATACCACATATGTCAGGCCAATCCTGGAGTATGCAGCCCCAGCATGGAGTCCATATCTAGTCAAGGATAAGACTAAACTGGAAAAGGTTCAAAGGTTTGCCACCAGACTAGTACCCGAGCTGAGAGGTATGAGCTACGAGGAGAGACTACGGGAATTAAACCTCACTTCGCTGGAAGACAGAAGAGTTAGGGGGGACATGATCACCACATTCAAGATTCTGAAGGGGATTGATAGGGTAGATAAAGACAGTCTATTTAACACAAGGGGAACACGCACAAGGGGACACAGGTGGAAACTGAGTGCCCAAATGAGCCACAGAGATATTAGAAAGAACTTTTTTAGTGTCAGAGTGGTTGACAAATGGAATGCATTAGGGGGTGATGTGGTGGAGGCTCACTCCATACACAGTTTCAAGTGTAGATATGACAGAGCCCGATAGGCTCAGGAATCTGTACACCTGTTGATTGACGGTTGAGAGGCGGGACCAAAGAGCCAGAGCTCAACCCCCGCAAACACAACTAGGTGAGTACAACTAGGTGAGTACACACACACACACACACACACACACACACACACACACACACACACACACACACACACACACACACACACACACACACATACACACACACACACACACACACACACACACACACACACACACACACACACACACACACACACACACATGACCTCTTAAGAATGCATGACAGATTTGTCTTACACCAGCAAATGGTAGACCCCACAAGAGAAGACAACAGTCTCGACTTTGTTTTTACAAACAATTATGTTTAACTGGTGAGGAATATAATGATTACAAATACAAGTTACTCAGATTAGATGAAAGTCGAAGTTCAGACAAGGGCAGGCCATATACCTGCACAATTAGTCTCAAATCCCCAAGAGGAGAATTCAGCAAACACAATTTTAATAATAAGCTGATTTGCTGGGAGAACCAGAATCGCAATGAGTACGCTGAGACAATTCTGTTAACATAAAGGGACGAAGACTTTTCATCACTCCCCTTCTAAACGCCCAGCCACTTGGGCTGTCCACTACGGGCTCACCATAGCCCGTGCTACTTGGAACTTTTTGTTTCGAGTA
Organism: Procambarus clarkii; assembly: GCF_040958095.1. Lineage (NCBI taxonomy): Eukaryota > Metazoa > Arthropoda > Malacostraca > Decapoda > Cambaridae > Procambarus > Procambarus clarkii. The sequence goes on from NC_091189.1 coordinate 7,799,016, forward strand.
GCTGAACCTAAACATAAGGGGCATAATTAGCCGACTTCTCAAGGTGTTCAAAACAGAACTTGATAAACACATTCAAAGGATTCCTGACCAACATAGGCTGTGATTCACACGGCAGTCGATAATTAACTTCGTCTAACAGCCTGGTTGATCAGTCCACCAACTAGGAGGTCTGGCCAGAGACCGTCCTGCGGGAAAGTTGACTCCCGGAACCACCACAAAGTAACCACCAGATAAGCTTATCTTGAGGTTATCTTGAGATGATTTCGGAGCTTTAGCGCCCTCACGGCCCGGTCCTCGACCAGGCCTCCACCCCCAGAGTGGGCAGCCCGTGACAGCTGACTAACTCCCAGGCACCTATTTACTGCTAGGTAACAGGGGTCTGAGTGAAAGAAACTGCCCATTGTTTCTCACCGGCGCCAGGGATGGAACCCGGGACCAGAGGATCACGCGTCCAGTGTTCTGTCCGCTCAGCCGCCGGCTGAGATGCTGGTAACAGCCATTGTCTCCACCATTACCACCAACAGCCACAGCAACTACGCCCAAAACGTCAACACAGGTACATGTATCATACCGACATGTCTAACAAGTGACCTCTATGAAAAAATTTCCCTTTATGATGACATAAGAGGATGAGCTGATGACAGTACAGCTCTGATAACGACTCGGGAGGGTTGAAAGCACTAAGCTGTTATGCAGTCAATTTTTCACTGTGGTGATTCTATATATGCAAGGGACGATTTGCCTAATAAGTCAATTTTTTCCTGAATTTATATATTTTTTAAATTTTGTTCTTATGAAATGGTAAAGCTATCTATTTTATTATGTATGAGTATTTTTTTTAATTTGAGTTAAAACTAACGTAGATATATGACCGAACCTAACCTACCATACCTAACCTAATCTATCTTAACCTAACCTAACCTAACCTAACCTAACCTACCATACCTAACCTAATCTATCTTAACCTAACCTAACCTAAACTAACATATCTAAGTCAATAATTTATGTTCTTAGTATAATATAATAATAATAATTCAAATAAACCAATTTGAAACCATTTGTTGAAAATAAAGAAAATCAATTCGGCCTACTAGGCAAATCGGGCTTTGCATAATGGGCCGAGAAATGCGTTCTGGCTACTAGATACGACATATATATATATATATATATATATATATATATATATATATATATATATATATATATATATATATACATATATATATATATATATATATATATATATATATATATATATATATATATATATATATATATATATACATATATATATATATATATATATATATATATATATATATATATATATATATATATATATATATATATATATATATATACATACTCATTCATTCATAAATTCATATTAATTGCAAACTTAAGTGATAACACAATATATAAAACAGTTTTTTTAATTACAAAAAATACAGATGCCACCCCTGTCATATTCTACGAATAAAGAAAATCCCCTTCCACTACACCGGAAAAATACAAGGGGAAATACAACAAAACAAAGGGATTGTATTGATCTTCCTCGGTCCTGTGTAATCGGCTTGTCGTCATGCGAGAACAGTGATGACCAACGGGACATGAACGGTACCCAGCAACAGGATAACCATGCTGTTTTTTTCCGGGCACCCGTAACAGTGCCCGGATCTAAGCGGACGCACCTGTAACAGTGCCCGGATATTAAATCCTCAGTAACTCTTTTTTTATTATTATTTTATTTAAAGTTATTCACTTTATAATATGTTTATTTACTAATTATCTAATTTGTTCATGTAATTACACAATTATGTGTGTATTCACTCATTTATACTTCGTTTAATCGGCTCATTTACATTTTCTTCTTGTTTTTGCTTACACACACACACACACACACACACACACACACACACACACACACACACACAATATATTTGGAGACCAATCCTGGAGTATGCGGCCCCAGCATGGAGCCCGTACCTTGTCAAGCACAAGACGAAGCTGGAAAAAGTCCAAAGGTATGCTACTAGACTAGTCCCAGAACTAAGAGGCATGAGTTATGAGGAAAGGCTGCGGGAAATGCATCTCACGACACTGGAAGACAGAAGAGTAAGGGGGGACATGATCACAACCTACAAAATCCTCAGGGGAATCGACCGGGTAAACAAGGATGAACTTTTCAACACTGGTGGGACGCGAACAAGGGGACACAGGTGGAAGCTGAGTACCCAAATGAGCCACAGAGACGTTAGAAAGAACTTTTTCAGTGTCAGAGTAGTTAGCAAATGGAATGCATTAGGAAGTGATGTGGTGGAGGCTGACTCCATTCACAGTTTCAAATGTAGATATGATAGAGCCCAATAGGCTCAGGAATCTGTACACCAGTTGATTGACGGTTGAGAGGCGGGACCAAAGAGCCAGAGCTCAACCCCCGCAAGCACAATTAGGTGAGTACAATTAGGTGAGTACACACACACACACACACACACACACACACCACTTGGGACAAGCCTCTCAGAACTTTTCAAGGTGATTAGATGGGTAGGTGACAGGGGACTGGCCGCATTGCCCCGATAAATGAGCGCTCGGCTCCCATGGCATTAACCCTCCTGAAGGCAACGGTGATGAAAAGTTGGGAGCCGAGTCCATAGAATTTCATAATTTCACAACCAATCCTCAAGGGGAGTTTGTACCCTAGAGAAAATTTCAAAACGACTACATAATTAGTGCTATTATCTACTCCCTATACATGATTAAGTTAGGTTATCTTAGGTTAAAGTTAGATTATCTTAGGATAAGGTTAGGTTTAGTAAGATTGGGATA
>NC_091189.1:7806844-7827233 GCF_040958095.1 Procambarus clarkii
GGTGGTGGGGTGGAGGTGGTGAGGTGGAGGTGGTGAGGTGGGGGTGGTGAGGTGGGGGTGGTGAGGTGGGGGTGCTGAGGTGGGGGTGGTGAGGTGGGGGTGGTGAGGTGGGGGTGGTGAGGTGGGGGTGGTGGGGTGGAGGTGGTGAGGTGGAGGTGGTGAGGTGGGGGTGGTGAGGTGGGGGTGGTGAGGTGGGGGTGGTGAGGTGGGGGTGGTGGGGTGGAGGTGGTGAGGTGGAGGTGGTGAGGTGGGGGTGGTGAGGTGGGGGTGGTGAGGTGGGGGTGGTGAGGTGGGGGTGGTGAGGTGGGGGTGGTTAGGTGGGGGGGACAGAGGGTAAATGTGTACCTTAAAATAAGGGAATTATAATTTTGTAAGCCCTAAGCCAGTGTGCCAATATAGCTCTTGAGATGTGTTGAAGGAGGCAGCATTAATACCAGAGAGTTGGGCAAGATGGTTATCTTGGAGGACGTACTGTTATCACCACCATCTACGCCATATCACTAAGGGTCAACACTGCTTCCATAAGTCTTAAGTCGTAGTTTATATATCTTAAAGCATCGAACATTCTATAAGGCGCCAGAAAAATTCTTCTCACATCTCACGTTCTTCAGAATTCCGAGCAATGAAAAGCTACTCTGGCTCTGTCCCTCTCTCTCTCTCTCTCTCTCTCTCTCTCTCTCTCTCTCTCTCTCTCTCTCTCTCTCTCTCTCTCTCTCTCTCTCTCTCTCGTACCACTACTTTATTCAAAATTCCTCCTCTTTCTAATAGAATCCCGAGAACAAGGAGCGAGGCCTGTCATGTTTATGCAAATAAGCCTCTGAGTGCTGGAGCATATTGCTTTCATTCCCTTCTGGTCTGTCTGAGACCTCGTTCTTTACCTCGCCTCTTCTTTCAAGCATTCTGTATTTTATCGGCGCTGCTGCACAGTTTTATGGTGAGTTGAGAGTGAGCCTTCTCTGTATGAGTGTGTGTGTATGTTGAGTGTTGTGTGTGTGTGTGTACTCACCTAATTGTGCTTGCGGGGGTTGAGCTTTGGCTCTTTGGTCCCGCCTCTCAACCGTCAATCAACTGGTGTACAGATTCCTGAGCCTACTGGGCTCTATCATATCTACATTTGAAACTGTGTATGGAGTCAGCCTCCACCACATCACTTCCTAGTGCATTCCATTTACTAACTACTCTGACACTGAAAAAGTTCTTTCTAACGTCTCTGTGGCTCATTTGGGTACTCAGCTTCCACCTGTGTCCCCTTGTTCGCGTCCCACCAGTGTTGAATAGTTCATCCTTGTTTACCCGGTCGATTCCCCTGAGGATTTTGTAGGTTGTGATCATGTCCCCCCTTACTCTTCTGTCTTCCAGTGTCGTAAGGTGCATTTCCCGCAGCCTTTCCTCATAACTCATGCCTCTAGTTCTGGGACTAGTCTAGTAGCATACCTTTGGACTTTTTCCAGCTTCGTCTTGTACTTGACAAGGTACGTGTGTGTGTGTGTGTGTGTGTGTGTGTGTGTGTGTGTGTGTGTGTGTGTGTGTGTGTGTGTGTGTGTGTGTATGTGTGTGTGTGTGTGTGTGTGTGTGTGTGTGTGTGTGTGTGTGTGTGTGTGTGTGTGTGTGTGTGTGTGTGTGTGTGTGTGTGTGTGTGTGTGTGTGTGTGTGTGTGTGTGTGAATAACTCACAACGAAATAACACTCCCTTCAACAAGAATTAAAGTTTGATTAAACATCGAAGATTATGGATGAAAATAATTGAATAATCCAAGATAATGTTCATTCTTTTTACAAAATGTGTGTTTTTGTGCAAATGTGCTACCGAAACACTCACACAGCATTTTCTACACATCAACACACAGACTCTTGTAACAAGAAACAATCAATACTACATAAAAGGTAAAATAATAATAAAAAAAAATCCATTTAAACTCCACGGGGAGAAAACCTTTCAAGACAAATAAATTTCATTATTTTTTTCTACAATTTCAGGCTCAAAACCACCAAATTTATGAGCATCAATTAAATAACAACCTATAAGAATATTACAAGACCTTCTTACAATACTAAGAAGCCTTCCCACGTGCAAGCCATCATCCTCGGTTGGGAATCTATGCAATAGTTTGATATTTCTGAATTTTTTTCTTTTTCTTCCCTCAAGACAAAAAAAATTTCTTTCCTATCCTACCCCTGCCCTCCCTCCTTTTACATCCCGCCCATGTCTTTCAGTCTGACATCAAAGACGTGCGACAGGTACGCCAGGTGGCTGAGATAATGATGGGGAGAGGGAAGGGGGAGGGAGATGGAAGGGGGAGGGAGATGGAAGGGGGAGATGGAAGGGGGAGATGGAAGGGGAAGATGGAAGAGGGAGAGGATAGAGAGCTGAAGATCCGTCTCATGAACTCCCAGGCAGGAAGGAGATCATTCGCACTTTTTCCATCACCAGAATCCCTATATATATATATATATATATATATATATATATATATATGCGAACAAGCCAGAATGGTCCCCTGGACAATATGCAACTGAAAACTCACACCCCAGAAGTGACTCGAACCCATACTCCCAGAAGCAACGCAACTGGTATGTACAAGACGCCTTAATCCACTTGACCATCACGACCGGACATAATGAGGTGATAGCCGAGGCTATTTGAACCACCCCACCGCCGGCACTCGGATAGTTATCTTGGGCATAGCATTTTACCAAATCACCTCATTCTTAGGGGCACACGTGAGGAACACAAATGCGAACAAGCCAGAATGGTCCCCTGGACAATATGCAACTGAAAACTCACACCCCAGAAGTGACTCGAACCCATACTCCCAGAAGCAACGCAACTGGTATGTACAAGACGCCTTAATCCACTTGACCATCACGACCGGACATAATGAGGTGATAGCCGAGGCTATTTGAACCACCCCACCGCCGGCACTCGGATAGTTATCTTGGGCATAGCATTTTACCAAATCACCTCATTCTTAGGGGCACACGTGAGGAACACAAATGCGAACAAGCCAGAATGGTCCCCTGGACAATATGCAACTGAAAACTCACACCCCAGAAGTGACTCGAACCCATACTCCCAGAAGCAACGCAACTGGTATGTACAAGACGCCTTAATCCACTTGACCATCACGACCGGACATAATGAGGTGATAGCCGAGGCTATTTGAACCACCCCACCGCCGGCACTCGGATAGTTATCTTGGGCATAGCATTTTACCAAATCACCTCATTCTTAGGGGCACACGTGAGGAACACAAATGCGAACAAGCCAGAATGGTCCCCTGGACAATATGCAACTGAAAACTCACACCCCAGAAGTGACTCGAACCCATACTCCCAGAAGCAACGCAACTGGTATGTACAAGACGCCTTAATCCACTTGACCATCACGACCGGACATAATGAGGTGATAGCCGAGGCTATTTGAACCACCCCACCGCCGGCACTCGGATAGTTATCTTGGGCATAGCATTTTACCAAATCACCTCATTCTTAGGGGCACACGTGAGGAACACAAATGCGAACAAGCCAGAATGGTCCCCTGGACAATATGCAACTGAAAACTCACACCCCAGAAGTGACTCGAACCCATACTCCCAGAAGCAACGCAACTGGTATGTACAAGACGCCTTAATCCACTTGACCATCACGACCGGACATAATGAGGTGATAGCCGAGGCTATTTGAACCACCCCACCGCCGGCACTCGGATAGTTATCTTGGGCATAGCATTTTACCAAATCACCTCATTCTTAGGGGCACACGTGAGGAACACAAATGCGAACAAGTCAGAATGGTCCCCTGGACAATATGCAACTGAAAACTCACACCCCAGAAGTGACTCGAACCCATACTCCCAGAAGCAACGCAACTGGTATGTACAAGACGCCTTAATCCACTTGACCATCACGACCGGACATAATGAGGTGATAGCCGAGGCTATTTGAACCACCCCACCGCCGGCACTCGGATAGTTATCTTGGGCATAGCATTTTACCAAATCACCTCATTCTTAGGGGCACACGTGAGGAACACAAATGCGAACAAGCCAGAATGGTCCCCTGGACAATATGCAACTGAAAACTCACACCCCAGAAGTGACTCGAACCCATACTCCCAGAAGCAACGCAACTGGTATGTACAAGACGCCTTAATCCACTTGACCATCACGACCGGACATAATGAGGTGATAGCCGAGGCTATTTGAACCACCCCACCGCCGGCACTCGGATAGTTATCTTGGGCATAGCATTTTACCAAATCACCTCATTCTTAGGGGCACACGTGAGGAACACAAATGCGAACAAGCCAGAATGGTCCCCTGGACAATATGCAACTGAAAACTCACACCCCAGAAGTGACTCGAACCCATACTCCCAGAAGCAACGCAACTGGTATGTACAAGACGCCTTAATCCACTTGACCATCACGACCGGACATAATGAGGTGATAGCCGAGGCTATTTGAACCACCCCACCGCCGGCACTCGGATAGTTATCTTGGGCATAGCATTTTACCAAATCACCTCATTCTTAGGGGCACACGTGAGGAACACAAATGCGAACAAGCCAGAATGGTCCCCTGGACAATATGCAACTGAAAACTCACACCCCAGAAGTGACTCGAACCCATACTCCCAGAAGCAACGCAACTGGTATGTACAAGACGCCTTAATCCACTTGACCATCACGACCGGACATAATGAGGTGATAGCCGAGGCTATTTGAACCACCCCACCGCCGGCACTCGGATAGTTATCTTGGGCATAGCATTTTACCAAATCACCTCATTCTTATGGGCACACGTGAGGAACACAAATGCGAACAAGCCAGAATGGTCCCCTGGACAATATGCAACTGAAAACTCACACCCCAGAAGTGACTCGAACCCATACTCCCAGAAGCAACGCAACTGGTATGTACAAGACGCCTTAATCCACTTGACCATCACGACCGGACATAATGAGGTGATAGCCGAGGCTATTTGAACCACCCCACCGCCGGCACTCGGATAGTTATCTTGGGCATAGCATTTTACCAAATCACCTCATTCTTATGGGCACACGTGAGGAACACAAATGCGAACAAGCCAGAATGGTCCCCTGGACAATATGCAACTGAAAACTCACACCCCAGAAGTGACTCGAACCCATACTCCCAGAAGCAACGCAACTGGTATGTACAAGACGCCTTAATCCACTTGACCATCACGACCGGACATAATGAGGTGATAGCCGAGGCTATTTGAACCACCCCACCGCCGGCACTCGGATAGTTATCTTGGGCATAGCATTTTACCAAATGGGGCATTTTACCAAATTCTTGGGCATTTCGCATTTGTGTTCCTCACGTGTGCCCCTAAGAATGAGGTGATTTGGTAAAATGCTATGCCCAAGATAACTATCCGAGTGCCGGCGGTGGGGTGGTTCAAATAGCCTCGGCTATCACCTCATTATGTCCGGTCGTGATGGTCAAGTGGATTAAGGCGTCTTGTACATACCAGTTGCGTTGCTTCTGGGAGTATGGGTTCGAGTCACTTCTGGGGTGTGAGTTTTCAGTTGCATATTGTCCAGGGGACCATTCTGGCTTGTTCGCATTTGTGTTCCTCACGTGTGCCCCTAAGAATGAGGTGATTTGGTAAAATGCTATGCCCAAGATAACTATCCGAGTGCCGGCGGTGGGGTGGTTCAAATAGCCTCGGCTATCACCTCATTATGTCCGGTCGTGATGGTCAAGTGGATTAAGGCGTCTTGTACATACCAGTTGCGTTGCTTCTGGGAGTATGGGTTCGAGTCACTTCTGGGGTGTGAGTTTTCAGTTGCATATTGTCCAGGGGACCATTCTGGCTTGTTCGCATTTGTGTTCCTCACGTGTGCCCCTAAGAATGAGGTGATTTGGTAAAATGCTATGCCCAAGATAACTATCCGAGTGCCGGCGGTGGGGTGGTTCAAATAGCCTCGGCTATCACCTCATTATGTCCGGTCGTGATGGTCAAGTGGATTAAGGCGTCTTGTACATACCAGTTGCGTTGCTTCTGGGAGTATGGGTTCGAGTCACTTCTGGGGTGTGAGTTTTCAGTTGCATATTGTCCAGGGGACCATTCTGGCTTGTTCGCATTTGTGTTCCTCACGTGTGCCCCTAAGAATGAGGTGATTTGGTAAAATGCTATGCCCAAGATAACTATCCGAGTGCCGGCGGTGGGGTGGTTCAAATAGCCTCGGCTATCACCTCATTATGTCCGGTCGTGATGGTCAAGTGGATTAAGGCGTCTTGTACATACCAGTTGCGTTGCTTCTGGGAGTATGGGTTCGAGTCACTTCTGGGGTGTGAGTTTTCAGTTGCATATTGTCCAGGGGACCATTCTGGCTTGTTCGCATTTGTGTTCCTCACGTGTGCCCCTAAGAATGAGGTGATTTGGTAAAATGCTATGCCCAAGATAACTATCCGAGTGCCGGCGGTGGGGTGGTTCAAATAGCCTCGGCTATCACCTCATTATGTCCGGTCGTGATGGTCAAGTGGATTAAGGCGTCTTGTACATACCAGTTGCGTTGCTTCTGGGAGTATGGGTTCGAGTCACTTCTGGGGTGTGAGTTTTCAGTTGCATATTGTCCAGGGGACCATTCTGGCTTGTTCGCATTTGTGTTCCTCACGTGTGCCCCTAAGAATGAGGTGATTTGGTAAAATGCTATGCCCAAGATAACTATCCGAGTGCCGGCGGTGGGGTGGTTCAAATAGCCTCGGCTATCACCTCATTATGTCCGGTCGTGATGGTCAAGTGGATTAAGGCGTCTTGTACATACCAGTTGCGTTGCTTCTGGGAGTATGGGTTCGAGTCACTTCTGGGGTGTGAGTTTTCAGTTGCATATTGTCCAGGGGACCATTCTGGCTTGTTCGCATTTGTGTTCCTCACGTGTGCCCCTAAGAATGAGGTGATTTGGTAAAATGCTATGCCCAAGATAACTATCCGAGTGCCGGCGGTGGGGTGGTTCAAATAGCCTCGGCTATCACCTCATTATGTCCGGTCGTGATGGTCAAGTGGATTAAGGCGTCTTGTACATACCAGTTGCGTTGCTTCTGGGAGTATGGGTTCGAGTCACTTCTGGGGTGTGAGTTTTCAGTTGCATATTGTCCAGGGGACCATTCTGGCTTGTTCGCATTTGTGTTCCTCACGTGTGCCCCTAAGAATGAGGTGATTTGGTAAAATGCTATGCCCAAGATAACTATCCGAGTGCCGGCGGTGGGGTGGTTCAAATAGCCTCGGCTATCACCTCATTATGTCCGGTCGTGATGGTCAAGTGGATTAAGGCGTCTTGTACATACCAGTTGCGTTGCTTCTGGGAGTATGGGTTCGAGTCACTTCTGGGGTGTGAGTTTTCAGTTGCATATTGTCCAGGGGACCATTCTGGCTTGTTCGCATTTGTGTTCCTCACGTGTGCCCCTAAGAATGAGGTGATTTGGTAAAATGCTATGCCCAAGATAACTATCCGAGTGCCGGCGGTGGGGTGGTTCAAATAGCCTCGGCTATCACCTCATTATGTCCGGTCGTGATGGTCAAGTGGATTAAGGCGTCTTGTACATACCAGTTGCGTTGCTTCTGGGAGTATGGGTTCGAGTCACTTCTGGGGTGTGAGTTTTCAGTTAAATATATATATATATATATATATATATATATATATATATATATATATATATATATATATATATACATATAATGTACAAAGCTAGTCTAGATTATATTTTGTTGCATTTTTTGCAACTAATTAACTGTGGTGGTGATGCCGAGGAGAAATAAAAAGAGATAATGCGCAGTTGAGTATCGGATATCGAACCCTGGAGATAGTGCGTATACGCATAAGGCTGCGTATTGGATATCGAACCCGGGATGTCGAACTTCTGGGAGGGTCGGAATCCGCTGCTCTTGGGATCGGATCCTGTGTGAGAGCTTCAGGGGACTGCGATTCCATCTGTATGTCTGATATTTCACTTTCAAAATTCCTTTTTTTCTATTCCGTTTTTTATCTGTGCATTAACGACAGTTATTGAAATTGTCTTTATATGAGTTTTCTTCCTTCCTCCCTCCCTTTACCCCCTAAATATATATATATATATATATATATATATATATATATATATATATATATATATATATATATATATATATACAACTTTAGAACACTTTCCCACCAGGAGACTCGAACCCTAGCCAGCACAGAAGCCTTCCAGCAACTGGCATAACAGGTACGCCTTAACCCACTCCACCACCCGCTCAGACTCTTAAAAGAGATGGTAATTTCGGAGTATTTAAATACACCAAAGATCATCACCTCCCAAGAGCACCAGAGCAAGTGAGGGGTCATTTAGACGTTAATTTCATCAAGTCCCTGTTAATATGGGAAGACACAGTGTCTATGCTTAAGGCACAACTCTTCTAAACACGAGAGTGAAGTATACAACTTTAGAACACTTTCCCACCAGGAGACTCGAACCCTAGCCAGCACAGAAGCCTTCCAGCAACTGGCATAACAGGTACGCCTTAACCCACTCCACCACCCGCTCAGACTCTTAAAAGAGATGGTAATTTCGGAGTATTTAAATACACCAAAGATCATCACCTCCCAAGAGCACCAGAGCAAGTGAGGGGTCATTTAGACGTTAATTTCATCAAGTCCCTGTTAATATGGGAAGACACAGTGTCTATGCTTAAGGCACAACTCTTCTAAACACGAGAGTGAAGTATACAACTTTAGAACACTTTCCCACCAGGAGACTCGAACCCTAGCCAGCACAGAAGCCTTCCAGCAACTGGCATAACAGGTACGCCTTAACCCACTCCACCACCCGCTCAGACTCTTAAAAGAGATGGTAATTTCGGAGTATTTAAATACACCAAAGATCATCACCTCCCAAGAGCACCAGAGCAAGTGAGGGGTCATTTAGACGTTAATTTCATCAAGTCCCTGTTAATATGGGAAGACACAGTGTCTATGCTTAAGGCACAACTCTTCTAAACACGAGAGTGAAGTATACAACTTTAGAACACTTTCCCACCAGGAGACTCGAACCCTAGCCAGCACAGAAGCCTTCCAGCAACTGGCATAACAGGTACGCCTTAACCCACTCCACCACCCGCTCAGACTCTTAAAAGAGATGGTAATTTCGGAGTATTTAAATACACCAAAGATCATCACCTCCCAAGAGCACCAGAGCAAGTGAGGGGTCATTTAGACGTTAATTTCATCAAGTCCCTGTTAATATGGGAAGACACAGTGTCTATGCTTAAGGCACAACTCTTCTAAACACGAGAGTGAAGTATACAACTTTAGAACACTTTCCCACCAGGAGACTCGAACCCTAGCCAGCACAGAAGCCTTCCAGCAACTGGCATAACAGGTACGCCTTAACCCACTCCACCACCCGCTCAGACTCTTAAAAGAGATGGTAATTTCGGAGTATTTAAATACACCAAAGATCATCACCTCCCAAGAGCACCAGAGCAAGTGAGGGGTCATTTAGACGTTAATTTCATCAAGTCCCTGTTAATATGGGAAGACACAGTGTCTATGCTTAAGGCACAACTCTTCTAAACACGAGAGTGAAGTATACAACTTTAGAACACTTTCCCACCAGGAGACTCGAACCCTAGCCAGCACAGAAGCCTTCCAGCAACTGGCATAACAGGTACGCCTTAACCCACTCCACCACCCGCTCAGACTCTTAAAAGAGATGGTAATTTCGGAGTATTTAAATACACCAAAGATCATCACCTCCCAAGAGCACCAGAGCAAGTGAGGGGTCATTTAGACGTTAATTTCATCAAGTCCCTGTTAATATGGGAAGACACAGTGTCTATGCTTAAGGCACAACTCTTCTAAACACGAGAGTGAAGTATACAACTTTAGAACACTTTCCCACCAGGAGACTCGAACCCTAGCCAGCACAGAAGCCTTCCAGCAACTGGCATAACAGGTACGCCTTAACCCACTCCACCACCCGCTCAGACTCTTAAAAGAGATGGTAATTTCGGAGTATTTAAATACACCAAAGATCATCACCTCCCAAGAGCACCAGAGCAAGTGAGGGGTCATTTAGACGTTAATTTCATCAAGTCCCTGTTAATATGGGAAGACACAGTGTCTATGCTTAAGGCACAACTCTTCTAAACACGAGAGTGAAGTATACAACTTTAGAACACTTTCCCACCAGGAGACTCGAACCCTAGCCAGCACAGAAGCCTTCCAGCAACTGGCATAACAGGTACGCCTTAACCCACTCCACCACCCGCTCAGACTCTTAAAAGAGATGGTAATTTCGGAGTATTTAAATACACCAAAGATCATCACCTCCCAAGAGCACCAGAGCAAGTGAGGGGTCATTTAGACGTTAATTTCATCAAGTCCCTGTTAATATGGGAAGACACAGTGTCTATGCTTAAGGCACAACTCTTCTAAACACGAGAGTGAAGTATACAACTTTAGAACACTTTCCCACCAGGAGACTCGAACCCTAGCCAGCACAGAAGCCTTCCAGCAACTGGCATAACAGGTACGCCTTAACCCACTCCACCACCCGCTCAGACTCTTAAAAGAGATGGTAATTTCGGAGTATTTAAATACACCAAAGATCATCACCTCCCAAGAGCACCAGAGCAAGTGAGGGGTCATTTAGACGTTAATTTCATCAAGTCCCTGTTAATATGGGAAGACACAGTGTCTATGCTTAAGGCACAACTCTTCTAAACACGAGAGTGAAGTATACAACTTTAGAACACTTTCCCACCAGGAGACTCGAACCCTAGCCAGCACAGAAGCCTTCCAGCAACTGGCATAACAGGTACGCCTTAACCCACTCCACCACCCGCTCAGACTCTTAAAAGAGATGGTAATTTCGGAGTATTTAAATACACCAAAGATCATCACCTCCCAAGAGCACCAGAGCAAGTGAGGGGTCATTTAGACGTTAATTTCATCAAGTCCCTGTTAATATGGGAAGACACAGTGTCTATGCTTAAGGCACAACTCTTCTAAACACGAGAGTGAAGTATACAACTTTAGAACACTTTCCCACCAGGAGACTCGAACCCTAGCCAGCACAGAAGCCTTCCAGCAACTGGCATAACAGGTACGCCTTAACCCACTCCACCACCCGCTCAGACTCTTAAAAGAGATGGTAATTTCGGAGTATTTAAATACACCAAAGATCATCACCTCCCAAGAGCACCAGAGCAAGTGAGGGGTCATTTAGACGTTAATTTCATCAAGTCCCTGTTAATATGGGAAGACACAGTGTCTATGCTTAAGGCACAACTCTTCTAAACACGAGAGTGAAGTATACAACTTTAGAACACTTTCCCACCAGGAGACTCGAACCCTAGCCAGCACAGAAGCCTTCCAGCAACTGGCATAACAGGTACGCCTTAACCCACTCCACCACCCGCTCAGACTCTTAAAAGAGATGGTAATTTCGGAGTATTTAAATACACCAAAGATCATCACCTCCCAAGAGCACCAGAGCAAGTGAGGGGTCATTTAGACGTTAATTTCATCAAGTCCCTGTTAATATGGGAAGACACAGTGTCTATGCTTAAGGCACAACTCTTCTAAACACGAGAGTGAAGTATACAACTTTAGAACACTTTCCCACCAGGAGACTCGAACCCTAGCCAGCACAGAAGCCTTCCAGCAACTGGCATAACAGGTACGCCTTAACCCACTCCACCACCCGCTCAGACTCTTAAAAGAGATGGTAATTTCGGAGTATTTAAATACACCAAAGATCATCACCTCCCAAGAGCACCAGAGCAAGTGAGGGGTCATTTAGACGTTAATTTCATCAAGTCCCTGTTAATATGGGAAGACACAGTGTCTATGCTTAAGGCACAACTCTTCTAAACACGAGAGTGAAGTATACAACTTTAGAACACTTTCCCACCAGGAGACTCGAACCCTAGCCAGCACAGAAGCCTTCCAGCAACTGGCATAACAGGTACGCCTTAACCCACTCCACCACCCGCTCAGACTCTTAAAAGAGATGGTAATTTCGGAGTATTTAAATACACCAAAGATCATCACCTCCCAAGAGCACCAGAGCAAGTGAGGGGTCATTTAGACGTTAATTTCATCAAGTCCCTGTTAATATGGGAAGACACAGTGTCTATGCTTAAGGCACAACTCTTCTAAACACGAGAGTGAAGTATACAACTTTAGAACACTTTCCCACCAGGAGACTCGAACCCTAGCCAGCACAGAAGCCTTCCAGCAACTGGCATAACAGGTACGCCTTAACCCACTCCACCACCCGCTCAGACTCTTAAAAGAGATGGTAATTTCGGAGTATTTAAATACACCAAAGATCATCACCTCCCAAGAGCACCAGAGCAAGTGAGGGGTCATTTAGACGTTAATTTCATCAAGTCCCTGTTAATATGGGAAGACACAGTGTCTATGCTTAAGGCACAACTCTTCTAAACACGAGAGTGAAGTATACAACTTTAGAACACTTTCCCACCAGGAGACTCGAACCCTAGCCAGCACAGAAGCCTTCCAGCAACTGGCATAACAGGTACGCCTTAACCCACTCCACCACCCGCTCAGACTCTTAAAAGAGATGGTAATTTCGGAGTATTTAAATACACCAAAGATCATCACCTCCCAAGAGCACCAGAGCAAGTGAGGGGTCATTTAGACGTTAATTTCATCAAGTCCCTGTTAATATGGGAAGACACAGTGTCTATGCTTAAGGCACAACTCTTCTAAACACGAGAGTGAAGTATACAACTTTAGAACACTTTCCCACCAGGAGACTCGAACCCTAGCCAGCACAGAAGCCTTCCAGCAACTGGCATAACAGGTACGCCTTAACCCACTCCACCACCCGCTCAGACTCTTAAAAGAGATGGTAATTTCGGAGTATTTAAATACACCAAAGATCATCACCTCCCAAGAGCACCAGAGCAAGTGAGGGGTCATTTAGACGTTAATTTCATCAAGTCCCTGTTAATATGGGAAGACACAGTGTCTATGCTTAAGGCACAACTCTTCTAAACACGAGAGTGAAGTATACAACTTTAGAACACTTTCCCACCAGGAGACTCGAACCCTAGCCAGCACAGAAGCCTTCCAGCAACTGGCATAACAGGTACGCCTTAACCCACTCCACCACCCGCTCAGACTCTTAAAAGAGATGGTAATTTCGGAGTATTTAAATACACCAAAGATCATCACCTCCCAAGAGCACCAGAGCAAGTGAGGGGTCATTTAGACGTTAATTTCATCAAGTCCCTGTTAATATGGGAAGACACAGTGTCTATGCTTAAGGCACAACTCTTCTAAACACGAGAGTGAAGTATACAACTTTAGAACACTTTCCCACCAGGAGACTCGAACCCTAGCCAGCACAGAAGCCTTCCAGCAACTGGCATAACAGGTACGCCTTAACCCACTCCACCACCCGCTCAGACTCTTAAAAGAGATGGTAATTTCGGAGTATTTAAATACACCAAAGATCATCACCTCCCAAGAGCACCAGAGCAAGTGAGGGGTCATTTAGACGTTAATTTCATCAAGTCCCTGTTAATATGGGAAGACACAGTGTCTATGCTTAAGGCACAACTCTTCTAAACACGAGAGTGAAGTATACAACTTTAGAACACTTTCCCACCAGGAGACTCGAACCCTAGCCAGCACAGAAGCCTTCCAGCAACTGGCATAACAGGTACGCCTTAACCCACTCCACCACCCGCTCAGACTCTTAAAAGAGATGGTAATTTCGGAGTATTTAAATACACCAAAGATCATCACCTCCCAAGAGCACCAGAGCAAGTGAGGGGTCATTTAGACGTTAATTTCATCAAGTCCCTGTTAATATGGGAAGACACAGTGTCTATGCTTAAGGCACAACTCTTCTAAACACGAGAGTGAAGTATACAACTTTAGAACACTTTCCCACCAGGAGACTCGAACCCTAGCCAGCACAGAAGCCTTCCAGCAACTGGCATAACAGGTACGCCTTAACCCACTCCACCACCCGCTCAGACTCTTAAAAGAGATGGTAATTTCGGAGTATTTAAATACACCAAAGATCATCACCTCCCAAGAGCACCAGAGCAAGTGAGGGGTCATTTAGACGTTAATTTCATCAAGTCCCTGTTAATATGGGAAGACACAGTGTCTATGCTTAAGGCACAACTCTTCTAAACACGAGAGTGAAGTATACAACTTTAGAACACTTTCCCACCAGGAGACTCGAACCCTAGCCAGCACAGAAGCCTTCCAGCAACTGGCATAACAGGTACGCCTTAACCCACTCCACCACCCGCTCAGACTCTTAAAAGAGATGGTAATTTCGGAGTATTTAAATACACCAAAGATCATCACCTCCCAAGAGCACCAGAGCAAGTGAGGGGTCATTTAGACGTTAATTTCATCAAGTCCCTGTTAATATGGGAAGACACAGTGTCTATGCTTAAGGCACAACTCTTCTAAACACGAGAGTGAAGTATACAACTTTAGAACACTTTCCCACCAGGAGACTCGAACCCTAGCCAGCACAGAAGCCTTCCAGCAACTGGCATAACAGGTACGCCTTAACCCACTCCACCACCCGCTCAGACTCTTAAAAGAGATGGTAATTTCGGAGTATTTAAATACACCAAAGATCATCACCTCCCAAGAGCACCAGAGCAAGTGAGGGGTCATTTAGACGTTAATTTCATCAAGTCCCTGTTAATATGGGAAGACACAGTGTCTATGCTTAAGGCACAACTCTTCTAAACACGAGAGTGAAGTATACAACTTTAGAACACTTTCCCACCAGGAGACTCGAACCCTAGCCAGCACAGAAGCCTTCCAGCAACTGGCATAACAGGTACGCCTTAACCCACTCCACCACCCGCTCAGACTCTTAAAAGAGATGGTAATTTCGGAGTATTTAAATACACCAAAGATCATCACCTCCCAAGAGCACCAGAGCAAGTGAGGGGTCATTTAGACGTTAATTTCATCAAGTCCCTGTTAATATGGGAAGACACAGTGTCTATGCTTAAGGCACAACTCTTCTAAACACGAGAGTGAAGTATACAACTTTAGAACACTTTCCCACCAGGAGACTCGAACCCTAGCCAGCACAGAAGCCTTCCAGCAACTGGCATAACAGGTACGCCTTAACCCACTCCACCACCCGCTCAGACTCTTAAAAGAGATGGTAATTTCGGAGTATTTAAATACACCAAAGATCATCACCTCCCAAGAGCACCAGAGCAAGTGAGGGGTCATTTAGACGTTAATTTCATCAAGTCCCTGTTAATATGGGAAGACACAGTGTCTATGCTTAAGGCACAACTCTTCTAAACACGAGAGTGAAGTATACAACTTTAGAACACTTTCCCACCAGGAGACTCGAACCCTAGCCAGCACAGAAGCCTTCCAGCAACTGGCATAACAGGTACGCCTTAACCCACTCCACCACACGCTCAGACTCTTAAAAGAGATGGTAATTTCGGAGTATTTAAATACACCAAAGATCATCACCTCCCAAGAGCACCAGAGCAAGTGAGGGGTCATTTAGACGTTAATTTCATCAAGTCCCTGTTAATATGGGAAGACACAGTGTCTATGCTTAAGGCACAACTCTTCTAAACACGAGAGTGAAGTATACAACTTTAGAACACTTTCCCACCAGGAGACTCGAACCCTAGCCAGCACAGAAGCCTTCCAGCAACTGGCATAACAGGTACGCCTTAACCCACTCCACCACCCGCTCAGACTCTTAAAAGAGATGGTAATTTCGGAGTATTTAAATACACCAAAGATCATCACCTCCCAAGAGCACCAGAGCAAGTGAGGGGTCATTTAGACGTTAATTTCATCAAGTCCCTGTTAATATGGGAAGACACAGTGTCTATGCTTAAGGCACAACTCTTCTAAACACGAGAGTGAAGTATACAACTTTAGAACACTTTCCCACCAGGAGACTCGAACCCTAGCCAGCACAGAAGCCTTCCAGCAACTGGCATAACAGGTACGCCTTAACCCACTCCACCACCCGCTCAGACTCTTAAAAGAGATGGTAATTTCGGAGTATTTAAATACACCAAAGATCATCACCTCCCAAGAGCACCAGAGCAAGTGAGGGGTCATTTAGACGTTAATTTCATCAAGTCCCTGTTAATATGGGAAGACACAGTGTCTATGCTTAAGGCACAACTCTTCTAAACACGAGAGTGAAGTATACAACTTTAGAACACTTTCCCACCAGGAGACTCGAACCCTAGCCAGCACAGAAGCCTTCCAGCAACTGGCATAACAGGTACGCCTTAACCCACTCCACCACCCGCTCAGACTCTTAAAAGAGATGGTAATTTCGGAGTATTTAAATACACCAAAGATCATCACCTCCCAAGAGCACCAGAGCAAGTGAGGGGTCATTTAGACGTTAATTTCATCAAGTCCCTGTTAATATGGGAAGACACAGTGTCTATGCTTAAGGCACAACTCTTCTAAACACGAGAGTGAAGTATACAACTTTAGAACACTTTCCCACCAGGAGACTCGAACCCTAGCCAGCACAGAAGCCTTCCAGCAACTGGCATAACAGGTACGCCTTAACCCACTCCACCACCCGCTCAGACTCTTAAAAGAGATGGTAATTTCGGAGTATTTAAATACACCAAAGATCATCACCTCCCAAGAGCACCAGAGCAAGTGAGGGGTCATTTAGACGTTAATTTCATCAAGTCCCTGTTAATATGGGAAGACACAGTGTCTATGCTTAAGGCACAACTCTTCTAAACACGAGAGTGAAGTATACAACTTTAGAACACTTTCCCACCAGGAGACTCGAACCCTAGCCAGCACAGAAGCCTTCCAGCAACTGGCATAACAGGTACGCCTTAACCCACTCCACCACCCGCTCAGACTCTTAAAAGAGATGGTAATTTCGGAGTATTTAAATACACCAAAGATCATCACCTCCCAAGAGCACCAGAGCAAGTGAGGGGTCATTTAGACGTTAATTTCATCAAGTCCCTGTTAATATGGGAAGACACAGTGTCTATGCTTAAGGCACAACTCTTCTAAACACGAGAGTGAAGTATACAACTTTAGAACACTTTCCCACCAGGAGACTCGAACCCTAGCCAGCACAGAAGCCTTCCAGCAACTGGCATAACAGGTACGCCTTAACCCACTCCACCACCCGCTCAGACTCTTAAAAGAGATGGTAATTTCGGAGTATTTAAATACACCAAAGATCATCACCTCCCAAGAGCACCAGAGCAAGTGAGGGGTCATTTAGACGTTAATTTCATCAAGTCCCTGTTAATATGGGAAGACACAGTGTCTATGCTTAAGGCACAACTCTTCTAAACACGAGAGTGAAGTATACAACTTTAGAACACTTTCCCACCAGGAGACTCGAACCCTAGCCAGCACAGAAGCCTTCCAGCAACTGGCATAACAGGTACGCCTTAACCCACTCCACCACCCGCTCAGACTCTTAAAAGAGATGGTAATTTCGGAGTATTTAAATACACCAAAGATCATCACCTCCCAAGAGCACCAGAGCAAGTGAGGGGTCATTTAGACGTTAATTTCATCAAGTCCCTGTTAATATGGGAAGACACAGTGTCTATGCTTAAGGCACAACTCTTCTAAACACGAGAGTGAAGTATACAACTTTAGAACACTTTCCCACCAGGAGACTCGAACCCTAGCCAGCACAGAAGCCTTCCAGCAACTGGCATAACAGGTACGCCTTAACCCACTCCACCACCCGCTCAGACTCTTAAAAGAGATGGTAATTTCGGAGTATTTAAATACACCAAAGATCATCACCTCCCAAGAGCACCAGAGCAAGTGAGGGGTCATTTAGACGTTAATTTCATCAAGTCCCTGTTAATATGGGAAGACACAGTGTCTATGCTTAAGGCACAACTCTTCTAAACACGAGAGTGAAGTATACAACTTTAGAACACTTTCCCACCAGGAGACTCGAACCCTAGCCAGCACAGAAGCCTTCCAGCAACTGGCATAACAGGTACGCCTTAACCCACTCCACCACCCGCTCAGACTCTTAAAAGAGATGGTAATTTCGGAGTATTTAAATACACCAAAGATCATCACCTCCCAAGAGCACCAGAGCAAGTGAGGGGTCATTTAGACGTTAATTTCATCAAGTCCCTGTTAATATGGGAAGACACAGTGTCTATGCTTAAGGCACAACTCTTCTAAACACGAGAGTGAAGTATACAACTTTAGAACACTTTCCCACCAGGAGACTCGAACCCTAGCCAGCACAGAAGCCTTCCAGCAACTGGCATAACAGGTACGCCTTAACCCACTCCACCACCCGCTCAGACTCTTAAAAGAGATGGTAATTTCGGAGTATTTAAATACACCAAAGATCATCACCTCCCAAGAGCACCAGAGCAAGTGAGGGGTCATTTAGACGTTAATTTCATCAAGTCCCTGTTAATATGGGAAGACACAGTGTCTATGCTTAAGGCACAACTCTTCTAAACACGAGAGTGAAGTATACAACTTTAGAACACTTTCCCACCAGGAGACTCGAACCCTAGCCAGCACAGAAGCCTTCCAGCAACTGGCATAACAGGTACGCCTTAACCCACTCCACCACCCGCTCAGACTCTTAAAAGAGATGGTAATTTCGGAGTATTTAAATACACCAAAGATCATCACCTCCCAAGAGCACCAGAGCAAGTGAGGGGTCATTTAGACGTTAATTTCATCAAGTCCCTGTTAATATGGGAAGACACAGTGTCTATGCTTAAGGCACAACTCTTCTAAACACGAGAGTGAAGTATACAACTTTAGAACACTTTCCCACCAGGAGACTCGAACCCTAGCCAGCACAGAAGCCTTCCAGCAACTGGCATAACAGGTACGCCTTAACCCACTCCACCACCCGCTCAGACTCTTAAAAGAGATGGTAATTTCGGAGTATTTAAATACACCAAAGATCATCACCTCCCAAGAGCACCAGAGCAAGTGAGGGGTCATTTAGACGTTAATTTCATCAAGTCCCTGTTAATATGGGAAGACACAGTGTCTATGCTTAAGGCACAACTCTTCTAAACACGAGAGTGAAGTATACAACTTTAGAACACTTTCCCACCAGGAGACTCGAACCCTAGCCAGCACAGAAGCCTTCCAGCAACTGGCATAACAGGTACGCCTTAACCCACTCCACCACCCGCTCAGACTCTTAAAAGAGATGGTAATTTCGGAGTATTTAAATACACCAAAGATCATCACCTCCCAAGAGCACCAGAGCAAGTGAGGGGTCATTTAGACGTTAATTTCATCAAGTCCCTGTTAATATGGGAAGACACAGTGTCTATGCTTAAGGCACAACTCTTCTAAACACGAGAGTGAAGTATACAACTTTAGAACACTTTCCCACCAGGAGACTCGAACCCTAGCCAGCACAGAAGCCTTCCAGCAACTGGCATAACAGGTACGCCTTAACCCACTCCACCACCCGCTCAGACTCTTAAAAGAGATGGTAATTTCGGAGTATTTAAATACACCAAAGATCATCACCTCCCAAGAGCACCAGAGCAAGTGAGGGGTCATTTAGACGTTAATTTCATCAAGTCCCTGTTAATATGGGAAGACACAGTGTCTATGCTTAAGGCACAACTCTTCTAAACACGAGAGTGAAGTATACAACTTTAGAACACTTTCCCACCAGGAGACTCGAACCCTAGCCAGCACAGAAGCCTTCCAGCAACTGGCATAACAGGTACGCCTTAACCCACTCCACCACCCGCTCAGACTCTTAAAAGAGATGGTAATTTCGGAGTATTTAAATACACCAAAGATCATCACCTCCCAAGAGCACCAGAGCAAGTGAGGGGTCATTTAGACGTTAATTTCATCAAGTCCCTGTTAATATGGGAAGACACAGTGTCTATGCTTAAGGCACAACTCTTCTAAACACGAGAGTGAAGTATACAACTTTAGAACACTTTCCCACCAGGAGACTCGAACCCTAGCCAGCACAGAAGCCTTCCAGCAACTGGCATAACAGGTACGCCTTAACCCACTCCACCACCAGCTCAGACTCTTAAAAGAGATGGTAATTTCGGAGTATTTAAATACACCAAAGATCATCACCTCCCAAGAGCACCAGAGCAAGTGAGGGGTCATTTAGACGTTAATTTCATCAAGTCCCTGTTAATATGGGAAGACACAGTGTCTATGCTTAAGGCACAACTCTTCTAAACACGAGAGTGAAGTATACAACTTTAGAACACTTTCCCACCAGGAGACTCGAACCCTAGCCAGCACAGAAGCCTTCCAGCAACTGGCATAACAGGTACGCCTTAACCCACTCCACCACCCGCTCAGACTCTTAAAAGAGATGGTAATTTCGGAG
>NC_091189.1:7827733-7837733 GCF_040958095.1 Procambarus clarkii
GAACGTCTCTGAGCTGTTTGCTTCGCAGAAAATGTGAAATATGTGAAAAAGCTTTTCCGCATTATATATATATCTCCCTGGGCCGTTTTCTCCCCAAAGGATCTCTGCTATAATATTTTCACACTGTTCATTTGAGCTAATATTTCCCCCTTACATCTCCACCTGTGCTATTGGTCTCCACTTTAGGCCTCTTTGGGCCACGTCTTCAGATAATCTGTGCTTTCATTATTCCATCCAGTGTAATACTTGGTCACTTTCTTTCAATAGAAAGTTTCTTCGCTCAGCAAGTCTCCGAGATGTCTCACACAGTTTTCTTCCCAAGAGGCAGACCATCAGGTGTCCCTTCAGCCTTTTCCTGCGAGGAGAAAGAAAAAAATGTAGAATTTTTAGTTCGTCTGACTGTGACGTGTGGAGCAGTCACTCCAGCATTCAATCATTGTGAGGTGGGAAGGGGCGAGAGAGGTGTGAGCATCAGTGGGTAAGTTGAAGGGAGTACAACATTGAAGGATGGGTGTAGGGTGGATCTGTAACATGAGGAATGAGTGGAGGAAGTATGGAAAAAGAGGATGTGGTGGTGGGGGGAGAGAGAGAGAGAGAGAGAGAGAGAGAGAGAGAGAGAGAGAGAGAGAGAGAGAGAGAGAGAGAGAGAGAGAGAGAGAGAGAGAGAGAGAGAGAGAGAGAGAGAGAGAGAGATAGTAACTATGCATTTTAAAAGCAGCTACAGAAAGTCAAAATACAAAAATCCACTGGGACTCTTGTCCATCACGCCACCTGTTGGCCAGGTTGAAAAATGTAGTGAGAGTTGCGTTGGCCTGACTCTTAAAGTGGCCGGCGGTCGAGTCGACTAACTGATAGACAGATGGTCAAACCAACTTACTGTCCACTACGGTCTTGGGACCAAGCTCAGTGCCAGCAACAGACGCAATACCTGTCAATATTAACTTTCCCCAACCCTCTTCATAACCATTATTTCATGTGTTGAGTTTGACCTTAAGTTCAGACAGGCTTCAATGGCTCATATCCCAAAATTTAGATTCAAACTTGAGACAATGTCTCTCTTAATATTCCTAACTTAGTAAAATTAGATATTTTGTTCCAAATTCTAAAGATTAATGATGATTAGGTGCAAAACTGGTCAAAAATTTAATTGTGTCATTTTGTTATTGCAATATAATTACCGAACTTGTGTGTTGTTCAAAGTTCAACTTGGAGTTTTAAGCGCATCTGATCCACAAATACCAGGTTTAGATGCAATTTATATACACATCCTAATATTCCTCTACAGTAAATTGACACACATCTTTTATTTTAAGTCGTGTCTAAGGACCTTGTCTAAGGTACTTGTCTAAGCCCTGGAAACACGAACCGTAACTGTCTCTATTTTCCACTTGTTACAACTTGTAATAAAGTTGTTACATCTTGGCTTAACGTGTTTATGACGTATTAGAACGTTGTTACAACTTGCTATATTGGTTGTTATAACTGGTTAGGAGGTGTTAAAAATTGTTCGAACGTTGTACCAACGTCGTAGTTTCGGTGTGTGTTTGGCGGGAGGACAAGTGTTTTATTTTAAATATTTTAATTTCGTTGAATATCTTGTGTTCATTCCCCGCCGACACAAATATGTACGGACACAAACACACACAAACTCTATTGTCTCACGTGGGAGAGTATATAATCCCTCCTATAGGGAGGCATTAAGATCACTGTACAACGCCTAGGTGAGACCGGTTTTTAGAGCATGCCCCCCGCCCCACCGCGGCATTTTCACCTTAAAAAACATCAAAGAAAACTGAAAATGATTCAGAGAGTAGGAACGAGGTTCGTCCCGGAACTGCGAGGGACAGAATATGAGGAAAACTGAAAAAAACTAGATATGACGATACTAGAAAAAAAAGATAGATAGAGGAGATATGATGCTTATAAAATACTTAGTGGGATTGGCAAAGTGGAAAAAAAAGAGTTGTTGAAAATTAATAAAAGTAGAACGAGAGACAAGGAATGTAAGTTTAAAAATAGGTCATAGACATGTTAGAAAGTTTTACTTTAGCGTAAGAGTAGTGGGAAAATGGAATAAACTAAAGGAACAGGTTGTAGAAGCAAACTCCATTCATAATTCAAAAGTAGATATGGTTGAAGAATAAGGCCGGTATCCTTGCAATAGATAAACAACAGTTAGAAAGGCGGGGTCCAAGAACAAAAGATCGATCCTGCAGGCACATACAGATTAGGGGCAATTAGGTGAGCACACACACATGAACAGTTGACTTTCAAAACTGTATTTGTTGCAGAGATAAAACTATATTTGCTCTTCTAAAACAAATTAGCCTCTGACTCATTATGTATTAATTTAGATTTGCATGTATAATAGGTAAAACTATCATTAATAATTATATTAATTCAATTAAACATTCCCCGACAGAATGTATTTTTAAATATTAAAACTATAAATAAAACTCCTTTAATAAATAATAAAATAATGAATATATGAAGTTAGGAAATTATATATTGTATCATTATTATTCAAACTCGTCCTTCAAAAATTAAAAACCAATGGATACAATAAACTGTTGTATTCATAAAAAAGGTTCACGTTTTGCGTCATTGGTTCTAAAAGGCCTATACCAAGAAATGAATCAGACTAACAATAAACTAAATCTGCTCCTAGGCCTAAATAAACAATGCTAAGCCTAACATACGTAAGCTTAGGGCTAATGTGGTACATATATGTGCTGAACTGGGTCTATGGAAAGTTGAGTTTGGATGCTGCCTTCTTTCTCTGGTCTTTTAAAAATGAAGAGATTCAACGAGATTCAAAGATATATTTGGGGGATTCAATACACCATATTTTGTATTACTGTCCATAGTGGTTACAGGGTACTTTAATTTTTAGATAATAGGTTGTATTATTGTTGCTGATGTATGTATTATTTTGTATAGCTGTCACTTGTGACATTAGATGAAATTTTAATTATAGTAGTACTAATATTATAATAAATGAAGGTGAAGGAACCCCCTCAATTTATGTTTAAGAGTATAACATACAAAAAAAATCAGATGTAATTTATATAATTTCTTAAGGTGCTGTATGTTCTGAACATGATTGTTGTTGTTGTTGTCTTAGATTTAGCTACTGAGAACGAAGTGTCCATGTAGCACGGGCTATGGTGAGCCCGTAATGAACACGATTCTACGTCCTTGCGTTTATATGTCTGGCAGAGTGCCTCACTGGTCATCTACCATTACATGTTGTCCTTATACTCCCCCTCAGGGACTCTCCAAAGAATGTCGAAGTTTTAGAGAATCATGCTCAATTATCCTGATTTCTAGGAAGTGTGGACAGTGTTTCGCGGAGTCTTTCACTGTTTTTTCACAGTGTTGATTTGTGGAACCAATTACCGCGTAACTTGGTGGAGGTGCGGTCCCTCGATTGTTTCAAGCGTGGGTTGGACACGTTTATGAGTGGGATTGGGTGGTTATAGATAGGAGCTGCCTCGTATGGGCCAATAGGCCTTCTGCAGTCACCTTTATTCTTATGTTCTTATGAGTCATTATCCCCCACTAAACACCACAGCTCCTATAGAATTCTCCAGGCACAGTAAAGCATAATCAATCTTTTAGTAAAGTAGATCCGATTAACTTCATAAATTATTCTTAAGGCAACAAAATTAACTAGGCTGATTAATTCATATAAACACAGACCTTGTGATGTTTAAAGCGGGGGATAAGAATTCCGCGGACCCCTGCACACAGTTCCCAGAAATAAGGATAACTGAGCATTCTTCTGAAACTTTCGACATCCTTTGGCGAGTCTCTAGGGGGCATAATCGAGGGACAGTCTGCCCAATCGTCTCTGTTCTGCTTTATTCTTGCTGCTTTATGATAGAATTCCAGAAGTTGTGTTAGGCATGATTTCCCTTCCCTGAACCCATGTTGGTGTTAGTTTTTATACGTTATTATGTGTGTGTGTGTGTGTGTGTGTGTGTGTGTGTGTGTGTGTGTGTGTGTGTGTGTGTGTGTGTGTGTGTGTGTGTGTGTGTGTGTGTGTGTGTGTGTAATCCCCCACTCTCATCATCACTATACACACTCTCATCATCACTATACACAATCACACTACCCGAACAGACAATCAACGGAGCGAATCTGGATAAAATTCGACGTGAATGCCGCTGGGAGTCCCACCGGAGCTTATTGGTCCTGGCTAAACCTGTTATCGGGCAGCGTTAACTCCTTCCTAACTCGCACAAACATTGGCGCTTAACTGTGTGACTGGCATCGCATGCACGCACGCGCGCGTACATACACGCACACATAAACACACACATATAAACACACCACACACACACACACACACACACACACACACACACACACACACACACACACACACACACACACACACACACACACACACAAACACACACATATGTGCACACACGCATGCAAACACTCAATGGCATATTTAGGTAAGTTGCAAGCATGGTCGCACAATGGTCAATCAACTTCAACCAAGATAAGTGCAAGGTGGTGAGGACAGGAGTAAGAAAGAGAGAAACGAACCAGGGTCCTTGAGAGAAGAGGATCTGGGAGTAGACACAACACCGAACCAGTGTCCGGAAACACACACAACAAGAAAATCACATCAGCAGTGTATGCAACTATCAACCAGGCATTCTTCAGCAACGTAGACAAAGGCGATTTCAGCGCACTATTTGCAACATACGTTAGACCATTATTGAAGTATGCAGTGCCAGCCTGGAGCTCCCCTAAAAAACAGAGCAACGTGGGACTTCCTTGTGCATGCATCAGCGGTAGGAAATCACTGGCTGATTATGCTGAAACCAAACGTTAATGACCTGTCATAGCGATAAAACTTAGTCATTAAGCAAAGATGACTGACCTGCGAAAAGAGCCTCACAGTCCTGGACCTCACCACGCAACAGAAAAGATGGAAAAGGGGGGACATGATAACGACGTGGAAGATTCTAATGTGAATTGATAAACAATCACAAAAAAACACTATTTAAAGTGATGAGTAGAAGAATGATGAATCAAGATCTGCCACAGAGATGACAGAATGAATTATTTCATCATAAAAATGGCAAACAAATTGAAGTGGAAGAAATGAAACTAATAACATTATCTTGTACACAGATAAGAAACTGCAAGTACATCCAGGCGAGGAACAAACACACTCCACAGGAGCTTCTTGTTCCTTGAGTGTCTCCAGCTCTCCAGGGCCTGAGTGGGCCTATGAATCTTTCCAGGCGAACAAGGCCTATAGTAAGTAAATGAGAGAAAAATATGATGTTCACCATCTGTTGGATTTTATAGATAGACAATCACATACAGATAGATTTCACGAGGAAAAATAAAGCTAATATATATATATATATATATATATATATATATATATATATATATATATATATATATATATATATATATATATATATATATATATATATGACATTGTCAGACCACGGACTCCTTCTGAAGATGTATTAATATACGAAAGTACTTAAGGAAAATCCTGTTTCAATTTTCCTCCGTGGTCTGACAATGTCACATTTTTAATCACGTGTTTATTTTCGTGATACACACACACACACACACACACACACACACACACACACACACACACACACACACACACACACACACACACACACACACATACACACACACACATATTTATATATATATATATATATATATATATATATATATATATATATATATATATATATATATATACATATATATATATATATATATATATATATATATATATATATATATATATATATATTTTTTTTTTTTTTTTTATATAGGGAAGGGAGTACCACCTCTGGCTGGAAGAAGGGGGACCCATAGCCTCGGAGGAAACCACACATAACGCATTGGAGGGAATGTGGGTCCCCTCCAATACAGTTTCTGTGTGCTTTTCTCCTACCACCCCCTTCCCTTTTTTTTTTTTTTCCTTTATTGTGTATTTAAAGGTTACAAAACATACAAGACAAATGCCTAAAGGTTATGGATCTCTTGAAGCTCCTCCGCTTCTGGACAGGAACCGAGGACGCAGCAAGCATTTCCCCTCTGGATCGCCACACTGAGACGCTGAAATAAAAAACTGGAAGCCCTTGGGTCTCTGGTGACGTCAATGAGCTTGGACCCCAATTATATATATATATATATATATATATATATATATATATATATATATATATATATATATATATATATATATATATATATATATATATGTATGCAAACAAGCCTGAATGGTCCCCAGGACTATATACAACTGAAAACTCACACCCCAGAAGTGACTCGAACCCATACTCCCACAACTGGTATGTACAGGGACGCCTTAATCCGCTTGACCATCACGACCGGACATAAGGAAGTGATAGCCGAGGCTATATGAACCACTTCCCCGCCGGCACTCGGATGGTAATCTTGGGCATAGCATTTTATCAAATCACCTCATTCTTTGGGGCACACGTGAGGAACACAAATGCAAACAAGCCTGAATGGTCCCCAGGACTATATACAACTGAAAACTCACACCCCAGAAGTGACTCGAACCCATACTCCCACAACTGGTATGTACAGGGACGCCTTAATCCGCTTGACCATCACGACCGGACATAAGGAAGTGATAGCCGAGGCTATATGAACCACTTCCCCGCCGGCACTCGGATGGTAATCTTGGGCATAGCATTTTATCAAATCACCTCATTCTTTGGGGCACACGTGAGGAACACAAATGCAAACAAGCCTGAATGGTCCCCAGGACTATATACAACTGAAAACTCACACCCCAGAAGTGACTCGAACCCATACTCCCACAACTGGTATGTACAGGGACGCCTTAATCCGCTTGACCATCACGACCGGACATAAGGAAGTGATAGCCGAGGCTATATGAACCACTTCCCCGCCGGCACTCGGATGGTAATCTTGGGCATAGCATTTTATCAAATCACCTCATTCTTTGGGGCACACGTGAGGAACACAAATGCAAACAAGCCTGAATGGTCCCCAGGACTATATACAACTGAAAACTCACACCCCAGAAGTGACTCGAACCCATACTCCCACAACTGGTATGTACAGGGACGCCTTAATCCGCTTGACCATCACGACCGGACATAAGGAAGTGATAGCCGAGGCTATATGAACCACTTCCCCGCCGGCACTCGGATGGTAATCTTGGGCATAGCATTTTATCAAATCACCTCATTCTTTGGGGCACACGTGAGGAACACAAATGCAAACAAGCCTGAATGGTCCCCAGGACTATATACAACTGAAAACTCACACCCCAGAAGTGACTCGAACCCATACTCCCACAACTGGTATGTACAGGGACGCCTTAATCCGCTTGACCATCACGACCGGACATAAGGAAGTGATAGCCGAGGCTATATGAACCACTTCCCCGCCGGCACTCGGATGGTAATCTTGGGCATAGCATTTTATCAAATCACCTCATTCTTTGGGGCACACGTGAGGAACACAAATGCAAACAAGCCTGAATGGTCCCCAGGACTATATACAACTGAAAACTCACACCCCAGAAGTGACTCGAACCCATACTCCCACAACTGGTATGTACAGGGACGCCTTAATCCGCTTGACCATCACGACCGGACATAAGGAAGTGATAGCCGAGGCTATATGAACCACTTCCCCGCCGGCACTCGGATGGTAATCTTGGGCATAGCATTTTATCAAATCACCTCATTCTTTGGGGCACACGTGAGGAACACAAATGCAAACAAGCCTGAATGGTCCCCAGGACTATATACAACTGAAAACTCACCATTCAGGCTTGTTTGCATTTGTGTTCCTCACGTGTGCCCCAAAGAATGAGGTGATTTGATAAAATGCTATGCCCAAGATTACCATCCGAGTGCCGGCGGGGAAGTGGTTCATATAGCCTCGGCTATCACTTCCTTATGTCCGGTCGTGATGGTCAAGCGGATTAAGGCGTCCCTGTACATACCAGTTGTGGGAGTATGGGTTCGAGTCACTTCTGGGGTGTGAGTTTTCAGTTGTATATAGTCCTGGGGACCATTCAGGCTTGTTTGCATTTGTGTTCCTCACGTGTGCCCCAAAGAATGAGGTGATTTGATAAAATGCTATGCCCAAGATTACCATCCGAGTGCCGGCGGGGAAGTGGTTCATATAGCCTCGGCTATCACTTCCTTATGTCCGGTCGTGATGGTCAAGCGGATTAAGGCGTCCCTGTACATACCAGTTGTGGGAGTATGGGTTCGAGTCACTTCTGGGGTGTGAGTTTTCAGTTGTATATAGTCCTGGGGACCATTCAGGCTTGTTTGCATTTGTGTTCCTCACGTGTGCCCCAAAGAATGAGGTGATTTGATAAAATGCTATGCCCAAGATTACCATCCGAGTGCCGGCGGGGAAGTGGTTCATATAGCCTCGGCTATCACTTCCTTATGTCCGGTCGTGATGGTCAAGCGGATTAAGGCGTCCCTGTACATACCAGTTGTGGGAGTATGGGTTCGAGTCACTTCTGGGGTGTGAGTTTTCAGTTGTATATAGTCCTGGGGACCATTCAGGCTTGTTTGCATTTGTGTTCCTCACGTGTGCCCCAAAGAATGAGGTGATTTGATAAAATGCTATGCCCAAGATTACCATCCGAGTGCCGGCGGGGAAGTGGTTCATATAGCCTCGGCTATCACTTCCTTATGTCCGGTCGTGATGGTCAAGCGGATTAAGGCGTCCCTGTACATACCAGTTGTGGGAGTATGGGTTCGAGTCACTTCTGGGGTGTGAGTTTTCAGTTGTATATAGTCCTGGGGACCATTCAGGCTTGTTTGCATTTGTGTTCCTCACGTGTGCCCCAAAGAATGAGGTGATTTGATAAAATGCTATGCCCAAGATTACCATCCGAGTGCCGGCGGGGAAGTGGTTCATATAGCCTCGGCTATCACTTCCTTATGTCCGGTCGTGATGGTCAAGCGGATTAAGGCGTCCCTGTACATACCAGTTGTGGGAGTATGGGTTCGAGTCACTTCTGGGGTGTGAGTTTTCAGTTGTATATAGTCCTGGGGACCATTCAGGCTTGTTTGCATTTGTGTTCCTCACGTGTGCCCCAAAGAATGAGGTGATTTGATAAAATGCTATGCCCAAGATTACCATCCGAGTGCCGGCGGGGAAGTGGTTCATATAGCCTCGGCTATCACTTCCTTATGTCCGGTCGTGATGGTCAAGCGGATTAAGGCGTCCCTGTACATACCAGTTGTGGGAGTATGGGTTCGAGTCACTTCTGGGGTGTGAGTTTTCAGTTGTATATAGTCCTGGGGACCATTCAGGCTTGTTTGCATTTGTGTTCCTCACGTGTGCCCCAAAGAATGAGGTGATTTGATAAAATGCTATGCCCAAGATTACCATCCGAGTGCCGGCGGGGAAGTGGTTCATATAGCCTCGGCTATCACTTCCTTATGTCCGGTCGTGATGGTCAAGCGGATTAAGGCGTCCCTGTACATACCAGTTGTGGGAGTATGGGTTCGAGTCACTTCTGGGGTGTGAGTTTTCAGTTGTATATAGTCCTGGGGACCATTCAGGCTTGTTTGCATTTGTGTTCCTCACGTGTGCCCCAAAGAATGAGGTGATTTGATAAAATGCTATGCCCAAGATTACCATCCGAGTGCCGGCGGGGAAGTGGTTCATATAGCCTCGGCTATCACTTCCTTATGTCCGGTCGTGATGGTCAAGCGGATTAAGGCGTCCCTGTACATACCAGTTGTGGGAGTATGGGTTCGAGTCACTTCTGGGGTGTGAGTTTTCAGTTATATATATATGTATATATATCCGTATTCATTTATTTGCCAAAACTTCACCACAAAAATATACCCGTGACACAAACTGAGTGACGACGGACGATGTAAATATTTCAAGCTTAAAACTCCATGAATATAAAGCAGGACTACAAAATCCATCTTTTTTCCGCGGATATGAGTAA
>NC_091189.1:7840233-7855233 GCF_040958095.1 Procambarus clarkii
GACAGAAGGAGTTACAGAGAAAACAGGGTTGTAGGAGATACTGTTTACCAAGCCTTTCTAAATTCTGCTAATCTATGAAGAAACTGGTGTGTGTATTTATCCAGCTGAAGGGAGGTTGAGCCAATGAGAGGCGGAAGCTCAACATGGCTGATTGGGAAACAATGTGAATACGAATGCATCTTTTCGGTGAAGCACAATTTTGACTGTGACGCAACACAGCTGTGACGCAACACAGTTGTGACGTAACACAGCTGTGACGCAATACACTTGTGACGCAACACAACTGTGACTATGACGCAACACAACTGTGAACGCAAGCAACACTATGAATAAAACATGACCGATCACGGAGAAAATAATATTCATTAAACAACACACATCTGTGAAACAAGCAACACAAAACTATGAAGCAAGCTTGTTGCACAGCAACAACAACAACAACCATAAAGCAAACCCACACAACTATAAAAAAACAAACAAACATAAAACCTGTACAAGACATGACCCCCCTAAGAGATATAAACAGCTACAAGTCAAACAGCAACACACACAAGAGATACAGACACACTAAGCAACACAAACACGACCCTTTCCCCCCCCACCCCCCTACCCCCCACCCCCCTCTCCCCTACCACCCTCCCCCCCCCCCCTCTCCAACCCCCACAAAGCAACACAGTGGCTAAAATATCTAATTAGGTCAGCGACCCCACGAAATGCATAATAAATAGGTAATGCAATTAGATGGACTTCAGACTCTATATATTGCTCTGCGCTTTATAAACACTTACAGTGAGAGTTCTTGCTCTACAGCGATGGGTCCTCCGTATGCTGTAGAGCGGCAGGCTCTAGGCGACCCGGGGCACGGGGGGCCTCTAATATCGTAGAGCCTAGGAGACTTTAAAAAGAGTTAAACAGCGAGGAATAATGTTCCCAGATATGCAAATTAGGGAGAGGCCGAGAGGGAGAGAGAGAGAGAGAGAGAGAGAGAGAGAGAGAGAGAGAGAGAGAGAGAGAGAGAGAGAGAGAGAGAGAGAGAGAGAGAGAGAGAGAGAGAGAGAGAGAGAGAGAGAGAGAGAGAGAGAGAGAGAGAGAGAGAGAGAGAGAGAGAGAGAGAGAGAGAGAGAGAGAGAGAGAGAGGAGAAGAGAAGAGAGGAAGAGGTCTCGAGACGAAGAAGGCACGATCTAATTAATGACGAGTATGACTGGGGGAAGATAAATGAGCAATTTGCGATAATGAAGAGGAGGAAGGAGGGAGGATGAGTAAGATATAAGTATGAGGAGGAAAATGAGGGTCTGAAAGATGAGGAGAAGGAGAGGCAGAAAATGATAGAAAAGCGAACAAGTGCATAAAGCAGAAGACAGTAATAAGGTGAGAATGGAAGAGAATGATAAAAGGGCGATTATTTTCCAATCTATCCACACTAACGACCTCTACACCGTAAAAATTGCGGTGGTTTAAGGAAACGACAATCAACACAACATATTGACGCATCAGGGACGAGGGTCCCTCATATGTCTAGGCTTTGGCAGGTTAGGTTCAGGTTAACAGTTTTGCTGAGACGAGCTTCAACTCCTCGGCTCCGCCTCTCTCACTATATGGATCCTCTATACACCCCTGGTTGATACCTGGTTGATACCTGGTTGATACCTGGTTGATACCTGGTCTATTTCATCGATGATATAACTTGGTATTTTGTATATCTGGATCATAGCCGTTCTATCTCTCATTTCTTCCTGTGTCATTAGACTTATATGTTTCTCAGTCTGTTCCCGGAGATCAATTTCGTCC
Organism: Procambarus clarkii; assembly: GCF_040958095.1. NCBI lineage: Eukaryota > Metazoa > Arthropoda > Malacostraca > Decapoda > Cambaridae > Procambarus > Procambarus clarkii. The sequence continues at coordinate 7,842,023 of NC_091189.1, forward strand.
TGTTGTTTGTTGTTGTTAAAGATTTACTACCTAGAACAAAGTTCAAAGTAGCACGGGCTATGGTGAGCCCGTAGTGCCTTAATTTCGTCCTGTTTCTCAGTCTTGTGGGGGTTTACCACCTCATGGTGTACCGTGGTTTACCACCTGATGGTTTAATGTGGTTTAGCACCTCACGGCTTACCGTGGTTTACCCCCCCTCCCCTTCCCTTGTATACTGGTGTAACAATCTCGATCTTAAACGTTGCAGGGCGTATGTGTGTTGCTGGCGAGGGTGGCGACGGCTGGAGGAATAATTTCGTCTCGGAGAGCTTGCTGTACATCCCCTTGACAACCCTCAAGTTGCAACTCGGGTTGTGCCTGCCATTGCACGCAACATTCCGCAACATCTACGCCGCCAATCGTCACCTAATTTATTGATCTCGCAGCTCGATATGTCTCCTTTACCGTAATGGTCAATTAAATGGTATATTAAGTCTTTTGTGTTATATATATATATATATATATATATATATATATATATATATATATATATATATATATATATATATATATATATATATATATATATATATATATATATATATATATATATATATATATATATATAACTGAAACTGAACAGAAGGAGAGATTTTAGACGTTCCTTCACATTAGTAAAATTCGCAATAACTGATCAATTTCATGGTAGCCAAAAGGGCAAATGCTGGCTTGATCCTGATTTTCAGTACGAATACGGACTGCGAAAGCAAGGCCTATCGATCCTTTTGACTTTAGGAGTTTTAAGCAAGAGGTGTCAGAAAAGTTACCAGCCTTTAGTTACGTTACCTTTAGAAAAGTTACCTTCACCCACTATGGTGGGTGAAGCCAAGACCACTGTGGAAGGGACCAGTACCATTGTGGAAGAGACCAGTACCATTGTGGAAGAGACCAGTACCATTGTAGAAGAGACGAGCGCCCTCTACCTCCACCCTACAATTACCCACCGCCCTTCTCCTAGTCCCTAGTGGACAGAGAGGGAAATATGAACCCCATCATTTCATTAAACTCGACCCAACTAAGTTTGCCCTGGCTCATTCAGGGTCTTAACTACCGGGGTAATTAAGTTTGAGCCCATCAAGTAAGCAGTAAAAACAACCGGGAAGCTCGTGAGTTTAATATACACAGGTGACCCTAACCTACAGGGCCGTCAAAGTCGAGTACCACAGTGAACCAACTTCCCCTTAATAATAATTTGAAGCACAACTCTCCCGTACTGCTTCTTCCCGTCTCCCGACGTCCACCCGTCGCGTATATATATATTGACAGGTTTGTGGACGGGAATTGATAACAGAGGCCTCAACACCTCTTTCAAACGCCCGTATATTGTTTCAAGACGTCCACCTGTCGCGTATATATATATATTGACAGGTTTGTGGACGGGAATTGATAACAGAGGCCTCAACACCTCTTTCAAACGCCCGTATATTGTTTCAAGACGTCCACCTGTCGCGTATATATATATATTGACAGGTTTGTGGACGGGAATTGATAACAGAGGCCTCAACACCTCTTTCAAACACCTGTATATTGTTTCAAGGGAACACAGGGAAGCCATCACACCCTGAGCCTGTGATACTAGCCTACAGCTTGAACTCATAAATGATGCAGAGCCAAGCTATTTCTGTTCCTCTCGAACACATCGCCCCATCCTTCTGTCTCCTCCCCCCCTCCCCTTTCCACACCCATCTTTCTCCCTCTCTTTCCTCCTATCTTTCTCCCTCTGTCCATCTCACCCTTTCTTTTATTTCTTGCTTTCTTTTCTCTCCGAGGACGATAGTTATTGGTTATCTAATCAGCTTCTTTCGGCCTCACTGGTGTTACACTATTTCTCCGTTCACAGCAGTTTTTATTTTTATTTTTATTTTTTTATTGTTTTGTATTTTTTCTACCACGGACGTGGCCACACATTTTACAATGCTAACCAGCATATATACATTTTCTTCTGTCCTCCGTAGATACGGTGAGAGATTTGTTAAATATATAGTTCAATATATATATATATATATATATATATATATATATATATATATATATATATATATATATATATGTATAAATATATATATATATATATATATATATATATATATATATATATATATATATAAATGTATAAATATATAGTATCTATCTAACCTACATAGATAAATACATAAATATACAGATTCACGTCTGTCCTGCATAAACAGTGTTCGAGGTGTCTTTTTGCATAGTCATTAATGTGCATTTATAAAGGTGAAATGCAATTCTGATCAGCTTCTACATATCCTGTATACGCATGAACACACACACACACACACACACACACACACACACACACACACACACACACACACACACACGCGCGCGTGTGTGTGTGTGTGTGTGTGCTCATCTATTTGTGCTTGCGGTGGTTGAGCTCTGGCTCTTTGGTCCCGCCTCTCAACTGTCAATGAACTAATGTACAAATTCCTGAGCCTACTGGACTCTATCATATCTACATTTGAAACTGTGTATGGAGTCAGCCTCCACCACATCACTGCCTAATGCATTCCACCTGTTAACTACTCTGACACTGAAAAAGTTCTTTCTAACATCCCTGTGACTCATTTTGGGTACTCAGTCTCCAACTGAGTCCCCTTGTTCGCGTACCACCCGTGTTAAAAAGTTTATCCTTATCTACCCTGTCAATTCCTCTGAGAATTTTTGCAAGTAGTGTGGGGCCCAGACTGTGGAGACCTGGAGGGGGGATGGTGGGTGTCCACACCTCAACACCCGCTATAGTTTTCACCAAAAATTACTGGCACAGTTTATTGATCATGTACTTTATATAAAATGTAAACAAACAAGAATAGATAAATATATAAACTTAATCGCAAAATTCTCCAAGGACAAAACACTGCGAGTGGTCACCACCACCACCACCAGTGGTCACCACTACCACCACCAGTGGTCACCACTACCACCAGTGGTCACCACCACCACCACCAGTGGTCACCACCACCACCACCAGTGGTCACCACCACCACCAGTGGTCACCACTACCACCAGTGGTCACCACCACCACCAGTGGTCACCACCACCACCAGTGGTCACCACCACCACCACCAGTGGTCACCACCACCATCACCAGTGGTCACCACCACCACCAGTGGTCACCACCACCACCACCAGTGGTCACCACCACCACCACCAGTGGTCACCACCACCACCACCAGTGGTCACCACCACCACCAGTGGTCACCACTACCACCAGTGGTCACCACCACCACCAGTGGTCACCACCACCACCAGTGGTCACCACCACCACCACCAGTGGTCACCACCACCACCAGTGGTCACCACTACCACCAGTGGTCACCACCACCACCAGTGGTCACCACCACCACCAGTGGTCACCACCACCACCACCAGTGGTCACCACCACCACCAGTGGTCACCACCACCACCAGTGGTCACCACCACCACCAGTGGTCACCACCACCATCACCAGTGGTCACCACCACCACCAGTGGTCACCACCACCACCACCAGTGGTCACCACCACCACCACCAGTGGTCACCACCACCACCAGTGGTCACCACCACCACCAGTGGTCACCACTACCACCAGTGGTCACCACCACCACCAGTGGTCACCACCACCACCAGTGGTCACCACCACCACCACCAGTGGTCACCACCACCACCAGTGGTCACCACCACCACCAGTGGTCACCACCACCACCACCAGTGGTCACCACCACCACCACCAGTGGTCACCACCACCACCACCAGTGGTCACCACCACCACCACCAGTGGTCACCACCACCACCACCAGTGGTCACCACCACCACCAGTGGTCACCACCACCACCACCAGTGGTCACCACCACCACCAGTGGTCACCACCACCACCAGTGGTCACCACCACCACCACCAGTGGTCACCACCACCACCAGTGGTCACCACCACCACCAGTGGTCACCACCACCACCACCAGTGGTCACCACCACCACCACCAGTGGTCACCACCACCACCACCAGTGGTCACCACCACCACCACCAGTGGTCACCACCACCACCAGTGGTCACCACCACCACCACCAGTGGTCACCACCACCACCACCAGTGGTCACCACCACCACCACCAGTGGTCACCACCACCACCACCAGTGGTCACCACCACCACCACCAGTGGTCACCACCACCACCACCAGTGGTCACCACCACCACCAGTGGTCACCACCACCACCACCAGTGGTCACCACCACCACCACCAGTGGTCACCACCACCACCACCAGTGGTCACCACCACCACCACCAGTGGTCACCACCACCACCACCAGTGGTCACCACCACCACCACCAGTGGTCACCACCACCACCACCAGTGGTCACCACCACCACCACCAGTGGTCACCACCACCACCACCAGTGGTCACCACCACCACCACCAGTGGTCACCACTCCGCGTGCTGGCTGCAGGCACGGAAATAGTTTAAGCTTTGAATATTAATTAACCTTTAACATTATGAACCAACTTAGAATAAAATTGATAATGGGATATATTTTCACATATATCATTTTACCTAGAGGTCAGTGAACACACTTTGTCCTTTCAATATGTCTTAACAGGAACAATGACACTATGTGACATCATTTATGGGTAGTTAAGAGTTATGTTCTAATTCCTTAAAGTATAGAAAAGTATAGAAAGTCTAAAGTATAGAAAATGGCTAGTATTTTGCCCTCAAACTTTAACTATTGTTTTAGAGCTCTCAGAGAACAAGTCTTGAAGGCACCTGAAGGCTGCCTGTCGAGTCTGGCCTCAGGTCTGGCTCGGGGAATTAGAAGAACTCCCGAAACACTCTCCAGGTATGATCCAGGTATATCGACCCCTTACCTGGAGCTGTGATAAATTGTACAGGTAAAAGGTTGACAGCCTTCAAGTACTTTCAACACGTTTTCCCTAACATGTCTCAGGCAAAAGTCAAAGTTTGCGGGCAATACTAGGCATTTTCTGTACTATGCAGGTATATATGCAATTAGGAATAGTATTTACTATCCCAGGGTAAATAAAAAATAATTACATAATGTAATCATTATAATTTTAGTAAAAATAGACATATTAGTATACAGAAATGTTTACAACTTCTATAGCTTTCATGATCGTGTTGAATTTAGATTATCACGTGCCTATAATAGATACGTGCCACGTGCAATAGATGCAGGATTTATTGCACGTACCCGCACTAAATCCTGCAGCTGTTGACAACACCAACACAGCTTTCATCACCATGTTGTTCTTCCTGTATGTTGTTCTACATGCTTCCTCCTCCCCCCCCTCACAACCCTTCCTGCCTTTTATTTAATCACCTACCTCCATTATAGCTCCACAACGCCACTCACACGCGTCGCCGCCACTATATCAACACCACGGGTCATCACCACTACCACCACCACCACCACCACCTACTAGCCCCACCACCACATCACCCACTAGCACCACCACCACCACCACCACCACCACACCACCCACTAGCACCACCACCACCACCACACCACTAGCACCACCACCACCACCACCACACCACCCACCACCACCACCACACCACCCACCACCACCACCACCACACCACCCACTAGCACCACCACCACCACACCACTAGCACCACCACCACCACACCACCCACCACCACCACCACCACACCACCCACTAGCACCACCACAGCACCCACCACCACCACCACCACACCACCCACCACCACCACACCACCCACTAGCACCACCACCACCACACCACCCACCACCATCACCACCACACCACCACCACCACACCACCCACCACCACCACCACCACACCACCCACCACCATCACCACCACACCACCTACTAGCCCCACCACCACACCACCCACTAGCACCATCACCACCACCACACCACCCACTAGCACCATCACCACCACCACCACACCACCCACCACCACCACCACCACCACACCACACACTAGCACCATCACCACCACCACCACACCACTAACCAACCCCTGGTGCGTCTCCTCTTAGTCCCCCCCCCCCCCCCTCATTGCTGCTAAATATTTCATGACCCAGGCCGGCAGCAGCACCGAAACTAAATTTGGGGAGAGGCAGGAAGTTAGAGGGAGTTGGGACTCCCTGGGGGATGGAAGGTTGGGCTCACTCCCAATATTCCCCCGGGCGCTCACCACCTTCACAAGCCCAAGATGAGGAAAAATTGGAAAAGCGTGTGACAAAACTGTAATATCCTAGTATTTTGGGGCAGAAGGAGAGAGAGAGAGAGTGAGAGAGAGAGAGAGAGAGAGAGAGAGAGAGAGAGAGAGAGAGAGAGAGAGAGAGAGAGAGAGAGAGAGAGAGAGAGAGAGAGAGAGAGAGAGAGAGAGAGATAGATATAGAGAGAGAGAGAGAGAGAGAGAGAGAGAGAGAGAGAGAGAGAGAGAGAGAGAGAGAGAGAGAGAGAGATAGAAATAGAGAGAGAGAGAGAGAGAGAGAGAGAGAGAGAGAGAGAGAGAGAGAGAGAGAGAGAGAGAGAGAGAAAGAGAGAGAGAGAGAGAGAGAGAGAGAGAGAGAGAGAGAGAGAGAGAGAGAGAGAGAGAGAGAGAGAGAGAGAGAGAGAGAGAGAGAGAGAGAGAGAGAGATCATGATAAATTCTTTGAAAAAACAGGAAGCCAAAGTTGTGTTGGTCTCTAGCCGACTCTCCCTACACCTTTACCCCCACCACCGTCACCCCCGTAGCCAAAGCCCCAACCTTTCCCCATGCAACCCCACACCCCAGTCCCCCCCCTACCCCCACCCCAACAGCTCCAGCCCACCACCGTCTTGCATCACCCCCAACTCCTAGGCCCCCCCAGTGTGCCCCCCCCCCCTACCTCGTCCTCACTACGAACAACCACTCATAAATAATGTCGAAAAGTCGACCTTAAATTAAAACTGATTATTCATTTTAGCTGTCATTAGATAAGGTTTGAATGTGAAAGTACGACAGAAAGGTTAGTGATGATGTTCCTATAATCTACCAACTCACAGAATCTACTACAATCTGTTGCTATACAACTTCATTTGAGAATATCTATCTCAACCCACTGACAAAAACATCACACGCGTTCAACATCAAAGCGTCAAAAAAAGAGGGTTCGCATTCGAAACGGAAAATGACATAACCCAAATTTTTTGTTCCGCAACAAAATTGCAAATTCAGATTCGCCGACCAATTAAAATGCTGGACGTAGGATAATTATATTAGACGCAAATTATCATAGGACGAGTCGGGATATCCTGCATGACGTCAGCCGCTAGGTCTGCGTATTTCGCAAGTTCGTATTATTTCATTAAATATGTTTTCTGATTAATTCTACTTCCAATCCTTCTCTGTTTTCCGGAATTTCTGCGCTAAATGATTTCTCTGTCCTTGGAGAGAGAAAGAGAGAGAGAGAGAGAGAGAGAGAGAGAGAGAGAGAGAGAGAGAGAGAGAGAGAGAGAGAGAGAGAGAGAGAGAGAGAGAGAGAGAGAGAGAGAGAGAGAGAGAGAGAGAGAGAGAGAGAGAGAGAGAGAGAGTGGTTCCACTAAATTTCATGTGACTTCCCCCCCCCCCTCATTTTTATATCATCCATCCCTACTTTTCAGGTCAGCCTCACTACCGCATTCTTACGATGTTTGAGTACCCTTTATACCTTTTTCTCATCATATCTGAAAAAAGTTGCAAATTATCTACACTGAGGTCGCTTTTCGCCTCTCTAACATACTCCATTTCTCGCCTCTACTTCACTTTTCCTTTTCCTTTTCCTTTTTTTTCCTTTTCTTTTTCCTTTTCCTTTCCTACTTGCATTTCATTTTCTCTCCCTTTTCATCTTTATCTACCCCTGTCAATTCCTCTGAGAGTTTTGTAGGTTGTGATCATGTCTGCCCTAACTCTTCTGTCTTCTAGTGTCTTGAGGTTCTGTTACAGTAATCTTTCCTAATCAGTAATGTACTCAACTAGTTGTGCTTGCGGGGGTTGAGCTTTGGTTCTTTGGTCTCGCCTCTCAACCGTTAGTCTACTGGTGTACAGGTTCATGAGCTTCCCGAGCTCTATCATATCTACACTTGAAACTGTGTATGGAGTCAGCCTCCACCACATCACTTCCTAGTGCATTCCATGTGCTAATTACTCTGACACTGAAACAGTTTTTTCCAATGTCTCTGTGGCTCACTTGGGTACTCAGCATCCACCTGTGTCCCCTTGTTCGTGTACCACCCGTGTTAAATAATCCATCCTTGTCTACCCTGTCAATTCTCCTGAGAATTTTATATGTGGTGATCATGTCTCCCCGGGCTCTTCTGTCTTCCAGCGACGTGAGGTACAGTTCACGCAGCCTTTCCTCGTAACTCATGCCTCTTAGTTCAGGGACTAGCATAGTAGCATACCTCTGAACTTTTTCCAGCTTCATCTTGTGCTTGACAAGGTACGGGCTCCATGCTGGGGCCGCATACTCCAGGATTGGTCTTACATATGTGGTATACAAGATTCTGAAGGATTCCTTACACAGGTTTCTGAAGGCAGTTCTGATGTTAACCAGCCTCGCATACTACGCTGATGTTTTTATTTTCCTGTGGGCTTCAGGAGACAGGTTTGGCGAGATATTAACTCCTAGATCTTTCTCTCTGTCCGTTTCATGAAGGACTTCATCTCCCAATCGGTTTGTGTCTGGCTTCCTGTTTCCTCCGCCTAATTTCATTACCTTACATTTACTGTACTCACCAAGTTGTACTCACCTAGTTGTGGTTGCGGTAGTTGAGCTCTGGCTCTCTGGGCCTGCCTCTCAACTGTCAATCAATCAACTTATTTTTTTTCACACGACATACAAAACGTGTCTTCCATTATACGTGTAAAAGTCGTATCAGCTGAATGTACTTATAAATGTGTATGTAAACAGAGGACCAAATATTACCCAAGTGCTAAGTGATGTATATGCCACTTTAACACTCACAAATTAATCTTATACACATTACCTACCACTATGTTGAGATGCCTGTCTGTGGTTTTCTACCTGTTGTTGGTTTCGGGGATCGATGCCTTCGCGGCCCGGACTCTGACCAGGCCTCCTGGTTGGTGGTTCGGTACACCAGACTCCTGTGTAAAACTCCAGAGAGGCCCTTGGGACATTTTCTGAATACGAAGTTAATGCTGAATATCCAGTCTCTCCAGCACATAAAAGACAAGACTGGTTTGTGTGTATTGTATATTATACCACATACCAGGAGGTACCACCTGTGACTACCAGACAGGAGGTACCATCTGTGACTACCAGACAGGAGGTACCACCTGCGACTACCAGACAGGAGGTACCACCTCCGACTACCAGACAGGAGGTACCACCTGCGACTACCAGACAGGAGGTACCACCTGCGACTACCAGACAGGAGGTATCACCTGCGACTACCAGACAGGAGGTACCACCTGCGACTACCAGACAGGAGGTACCACCTCCGACTACAAGACAGGAGGTACCACCTCCGACTACCAGATAGCGCTCCTATCACCTAAGAGCCACAAGATCATGAATTTCCTTTTCTTAACAAGCTGGCGACCAAAACCCAGTCATTTCACAATTCAGGCTTCTTCGAAATGATTAATAACACAAAAATATATTGTTAAATAACTTTCAAGTTCAACCACTACTATACAGGTGAAGGCAAGACCTACGCAGCTGCCGGTGGGAGCTACAGAGAAGTGCAGCTGCGGCGTGCCACAAATAAAAGGTAAACAATAAATAATAATTGGGTTGATGACTGATAATTGGTTGATACAAATTATAAATGGGTAACGCTGCTTAAAATACAAATGGCTGATGATATATGTATCAAGGCATTCTCCCCCTATGCTGATCTCTCTCTCACATGCTAGTGTCTCTCTCCCATGCTGATCTCTCTCTCACATGCTAGTGTCTCTCTCCCATGCTGATCTCTCTCTCACATGCTAGTGTCTCTCTCCCATGCTGATCTCTCTCTCACATGCTAGTGTCTCTCTCCCATGCTGATCTCTCTCTCACATGCTAGTGTCTCTCTCCCATGCTGATCTCTCTCACACATGCTAGTGTCTCTCTCCCATGCTGATCTCTCTCTCACATGCTAGTGTCTCTCTCCCATGCTGATCTCTCTCACATGCTAGTATCTCTCTCCCAAGCTGATCTCTCTCTCACATGCTAGTGTCTCTCTCCCATGCTGATCTCTCTCACACATGCTAGTGTCTCTCTCCCATGCTGATCTCTCTCTCACATGCTAGTGTCTCTCTCCCATGCTGATCTCTCTCACATGCTAGTGTCTCTCTCCCATGCTGATCTCTCTCTCACATGCTAGTATCTCTCTCCCATGCTGATCTCTCTCTCACATGCTAGTGTCTCTCTCCCATGCTGATCTCTCTCTCACATGCTAGTGTCTCTCTCCCATGCTGATCTCTCTCTCACATGCTAGTATCTCTCTCCCATGCTGATCTCTCTCTCACATGCTAGTGTCTCTCTCCCATGCTGATCTCTCTCCAATGCTGGTCTCTCTCTCCCATGCTGATCTCTCTCTCTCACATGCTAGTGTCTCTCTCCCATGCTGATCTCTCTCCCATGCTGGTCTCTCTCTCCCATGCTGATCTCTCTCTCACATGCTAGTGTCTCTCTCCCATGCTGATCTCTCTCCCATGCTGGTCTCTCTCTCCCATGCTGATCTCTCTCCCATGCTGGTCTCTCTCTCCCATGCTGATCTCTCTCTCCCGCATGCTGGTCTCTCTCTCCCATGGGGTGATGTGTCATAAATTACAATTGGGTGAAGCCCCGTTCATGTGGGCTATGATGATGTGTAATTATCACAGTGTGAGTAAGGGGAGAGGAGTCTGTTCTCAGAGCAAATCCATTACCATGAGAGAACACCCTCCCCCCTCCCCCCAAGAAACCACCAGGATAGTTATCTATATATCTGTGATGGTCTAAAAGCAATTTACAGTTCCAGTAATAGTCTACATGTAAACTGGCAAGTGAGCATTTGTTCTGAACCGAGATTGTTCTCAAGTTATAACTTTATTATGTTACAAATCGTTGGGTTTAAAATATTAAAAGTGTATGCTGCACACGTTGCCTTTGAAGAATTTGGTTTTCTGTAAATCAAATTCGCTGGAACCCTCAAATAGTTTTCAAATTCAATATTTCACATTACCGTTAATAATACGACGTATTAATGTAACCAAACATAATGAAACATAACCTTAACCTAAAGTAACCTTAACGTAACCTAACCATACCTTACGGTTACCTTACGATGATTTCGGGGCTTAGCGTCCCCGCGGCCCGGTCCTTGACCAGGCCTCCTCGTTGCTGGACTGGTCAGTCAGGATAACCAAGGGTAGAGAGTAGATATTGTCACTTATTATGTAGTCGTTCTCAATCCAGGTACACAGAAAATATATATACAGGTAGCACAGAGACTTGTACAAGCAGACACAGGCATATATATATATATATATATATATATATATATATATATATATATATATATATATATATATATATATATATATATATATATATATATATATATATATGTCGTACTTAGTAGCCAGAACGCACTTCTCAGCCTACTATGCAAGGCCCGATTTGCCTAATAAGCCAAGTTTTCCTGAATTATAATATTTTCTCTAATTTTTTTCTTATGGAATGATAAAGCTACCCATTTCATTATGTATGAGGTCATTTTTTTTATTGGAGGTAAAATTAACGTAGATATATGACCGAACCTAACCAACCCTACCTAACCTAACCTAACCTATCTTTATAGGTTAGGTTAGGTTAGGTAGCCGAAAAAGTTAGGTTAGGTTAGGTTAGGTAGGTTAGGTAGTCGAAAAACAATTAATTCATAAAAACTTGGCTTATTAGGCAAATCGGGCCTTGCATAGTAGGCTGAGAAGTGCGTTCTGGCTACTAGGTACGACATATATATATATATATATATATATATATATATATATATATATATATATATATATATATATATATATATATATATATATATATATATATATATATATATACCGGCAAACACTGACGTATAGGCAGACACAGACAACCAGGTAAACATAGACAAAGAGACAAATAGGGATACTAGAGAGAGTGGGGGAGGAGATCCAGTTTTTTTATAAGATGTCCTGGACTATCAGGTGTGGAATTATTGTCCCTTAGTGCGGGTACATCCAACACACAATGATTTACAATTTACGAATAAACCAACAAATAAGCGAGAATCGAACAATCATCTTTACCTTCACTTGTGGAACATTTTGTAAAAAAAGAGCCTTCTGCAGTTGCCACTATTCTCCGTTTACCACTATTCTCATGTTCGTGTGATCTTACGTTATATTCTTTATGCAGGCGATGAGTCACAATAGCGTGGCTAAAGTATGATGACTAGACCACACACTAGAAGGTGAAGGGACTACGACGTTTCGGTCCGTCCTGGACCATTCTCAAATCGACTTGAGAATGGTCCAAGACGGACCGAAACGTCGTCGTCCCTTCACCTTCTAGTGTGTGGTCTGGTCATCATATTCTTTATGTCTCACTCCCACTTTCATTCCCTCTCTACTCTCTCTTTCTCTTCCTTTCTATTCTCCCTCCACCCTTCTCCATGCTTCCTCTCTTCCATCAAAAATATTCATCCATCTTTTCCCTGTTGCAACTGTTCCCCCTCTCCCTCGTACGTCACTCTTTCCTTCCTTCCCATCCAGGCCAGTTGACATCAACTGTCGGTCGGACAAATGTTGCAATGAAAATGCAACATCGTTCATTGACAAAAGAATAAATCCACAAGGGCCGTGACGAGGATTCGAACCTGCGTCCGGGAGCATCCCAGACACTGCCTTGGTTCGAATCCTCGTCACGGCCCTTGTGGATTTGTTCATTTGATGCATCACGTTAGTGTGATCTCTGTGTGTGTTCATTAACACCTCGGACTAATTCTGCGACAAACGTTACATGACAAAAATGTGTCCATTCAATTCTCACCAAAGGCGTCGAGATGTGAGTAGGATTAGAGGGGGAGATTTAAGTTGAATTAGCAAAGATCCAGAACTTTAGATCTTTGACTCAAATCAAATCGACTCAAATCTCCTTTCATTCGATTAAGATCTTCTCAATTTCAAGTCGTCTCGCCCTTATTCTAT
>NC_091189.1:7860233-7867733 GCF_040958095.1 Procambarus clarkii
ACCTTTATTTGGAGAGTTCCTATCTCCACGAGCTGACGAGAGAGCCGGCTCGTGGGTCGAGGCATAGAGCAGTAGACAAACAGGAAGGCGAGGGGGTGTGCAAGCACAAACGTGGAAGCAAACATGCAGGCAGATAGAGACCTTGTTTACAAATATAAAAATAAACCCCTAATACCCAGACAAATGCAAAAATGAGATCTCCATGAGTAGCGAATAGCAGCTGAGAATCAGCACATGTTCACTCGGCATTTCAGAAAAGTAACTTTGATGAGGTTGAAAAAAAAAAATAATATTTTTCTGTGAAAAAAAAAAATAAGCCCAACAAGTGAGTGACAAGCAACACTCATGCAGGAAGCCACAGAACATGGAGTACAGGACACAGAACACTGGGGGTACAAGAATAGGACCTGTATCAAACCAGTCTAAACACAAGAGATTTCATATTTTTGACAACTCGTCCTTCAAGAGCATGAAAAAAAAGAGTATCTTCAGACGAAAGTCATAGGAAATTACTTTTTTTCAGTGAGTCACAACAAAATTAATTTTACGAGGCACCTATAACAGTTGCTGTTATAGGTGCTGTTATAGCACCTATAACAGTTGCTGTTATAGGTGCTGGTGACGGAAGCTGCAGGATATCCGCTACGACAGGACCAGGATACAAAGTCAATATAACCGAGTGTACTGCATCAAATTACTTTGATAATACAAATTTCATCTTTTTGACAATAAATTCATTTAGAAAACTACCTTCGATGATATTTAGAAAACAAAAAGAGTGTGTGAAAATAATAATAAAAACTGGGGTGTAGACGTGGGTGACACGTACCGGGGAGGGGGGGAGCGGCAACAGGTACCCGGAGGCATCAACAGGTACCGGGACGCATCAACAGATACCGGGACGCATCAACAGGTACCGGGACGCATCAACAGGTACCGGAACGCGGTAACAGGTACCGGAACGCGGTAACAGGTGCCGGGACGCATCAACAGGTACCGGAACGCATCAACAGGTACCGGGGGGCCGACAACAGACCGAACAAGACACCGAGGCAAGTATAACAGAAATTATCGTATATAATAATTATATAAGATACCAGAGAGTTCATCTTTTTGACCCGACCTGCTTGATTAGCATTCAGGAATGTACCTTTTTTGGTGAGATTTTGAAGATCAATTAATTTTTGGGTCAATAGCAGAGCAAAATTAGTCTCTAGAAATGGCTGCTATCATCATTGATGATGGAAGTGATATACAGATGATATACAGGTGATATAAAACAACACTGGCCCATTAAAAAAGGCAAGTATAACTGAACGAATTACACAAAAGTCTAAAAACAAATGGAGTCTAAAAACAAGTCTAAAAACAAAGTCTCTAGAAATGGCTGCTATCATCACTGATGATGGAAGTGATATACAGATGACATACAGGTGATATAAAACAACACTGGCCCATTAAAAAAGGCAAGTACAACTGAACGAATTACACAAAAGTCTAAAAACAAACCAAAACAATAACACAGAGTTAACCTTTTTGATCAACGCTCAAAAAGTGCCTCTGGTGATATTTCAAAAGAAATTAATATTTCTATGGAAATCACAGCACGAACTAGCCTAAAAGCAGGGAAGAGGAGTTGGGGGTGAGGGAAGCAGCCACAAGTTTAAGAGACTCAACTCTTAAGGGGCCATTAGAGCAGTTTATTAAAAATGGTTCAATGTCAACCAATATTTGTTTGGTATATATAAGATATACATATCCAAGGAGGAGTATATAACAGATTTAATAACACAAACTTCATCTCTTTGATGCAAACTGCTTAACTAGCGTTTAGAATAGTACCTTTGATGAGATTGATGAGAAAATTACAGTTTTATATGAAAATGATTACAAAATTAGGCGCTAGAAGTAGCTAATAGATGATGAAAGTGATGAAAGTTGCAGAGTATCAACACAGACACTGCACCATGACTCAGGGGCATGACACAGGGGCATGACACAGGGGCAGGACACAGGGGCATGACACAGGGGCATGACACAGGGGCATGACACAGGGGCAGGACACATGGGGGACTGTATTCAAGAGTCTGAAAACAAAGATTTCGTAATTTTGACAACACATCTTTGAGGACCATTCAGAAAAGTACACTTGATGAGATTGAAAAAAAAATTATCTTTGTGAAAATCCCCATAAAATTTGATTCAGATTCAGAAATTTTATTCGTAACAACCTATATAAACATTTACATTCATGGCTGGACTAAACAGGTGGCAGCAGTCTAAATCAGTCTTACTTTTAAGCATAAAGTGTGAAACATTTAGCTTATAATCTAAAGGACGATATTTATTGGAAAGACAAAGTGTAATTTACAATTTGAGGAGCAAGATAGATCTATAAGCAAAATTTATATGACGATATTAGGATGATAAGAAGACAATTTAAAGATCTTATGGAAACTAATCATACTATGCAGCTATATAAATTGTTCACACCCTCAGAATTCTACATCATCAGATTCCGAGACTATCCTGGGTCAAAATCACCCACAAAACCCACCTATTGCAACAGTTAACTATTGCTGAGTCCTTAGAATCACCGCCACGCCTGCCCCCCCCCCCCACAATCCAGCTTGCAAGTGAATAAAATAGTGCAAAAAACCTTGTCATCCAAGAGTATCTTGCCATAAAAGTCAGTACACATCATCGAATGGGTCAAAGAAGCACAGGCACAAAATATCTTCCTAGCACCACTGATCACTAAAAAAATACCAACTTTAGAAAAGTATATGAAAAGACTGGCTACACTCAGAGCCCTTCACACTTAAAGCTCTTCAAAGCGTTATATGACAAAGAGTGCTGGAAAGACGGGACACCACGAGCGTAGCTCTCATTCTGTAACTACACTTAGGTAATTACAACATTAAACTAAACATTCACACCTGAGACACCTGAAATACAATCAATAGCAACACTAACTACTATTACCTGCAATAACAATAAACACATATAACTGGAAAAGGTACAGTTGCACCTACATGTGCAGAGATAGATGAATAGATGATAGGGATGATAGGAATAGAGGATAGATGAAATGAGATAGACCCAATAGATGACTGCATCTTGCCCCTCCAGACTTCATCCAGACACTGACAGGTTTAAACTACAACTCAGGCTCACTCACTTCTTTTTCTGCCAAATCTAAATAGCTGTCATTTAGGCCAGTTTATATCATAAACATATCAGGTACACAACTTCATTAAATAGTAACCAGCTATTAATTACATTCATAAGCAATAATGTCAACACAAAACCTTCTGACATTACCAACTAATTATCTGAATATTAGAACATATTAATACTCATCCTTACATCCTAACAGAAATAACGATGACTGTTAGGATGACTCGGAAGATATACAGCGAGAGAAGTATTATATTGTAGGACAATAATAAAACTGAAAAATATCAATAAAAAAAGGAACAGATACCCGAAAATACAAAAATAAACAGAAACGTAATACCAGAATGACGTACCATCCTGGAATATGGAACAGCTAAAATTATTCTAAAACTAAGAAGAAACAAAACTAAGAAAGCCACTAGATTGGAAAGGAAGGAGCCAAACGGAATCGCTGGGCTATAAGACACAACAGGAAACAATGGGTATAAATTGGATAAGTTTAGATTTAGGAAAGACTTGGCTAAATACTGGTTCGGTAACAGGGTTGTTGATTTGTGGAACCAATTACCGCGTAACGTGGTGAAGGTGGGGTTCTTCGATTGTTTCAAGCGCGGGTTGGACATGTATATGAGTGGGATTGGGTGGTTATAGATAGGAGCTGCCTTGTATGGGCCAATAGGCCTTCTGCAGTTACCTTTATTCTTATGTTTTTATAATGACTAGAAAATATAGATCAGAACTACACAAAACTTTAAAATCGAGAAAGGGAACTGGAAGATTGTTGAATTGACTGGGAGAATACCCACCCATCAGGACACAAAGGGAAGGTGTGAAATCAAGAGATCAGACTGGAGACTTTTCCTTTGGTTTACAAAAGGAATAAAATCCAGACAAGCGAAGTGGGAATGAACTAAACGGGGAGGTAGATGACCCTCATTTAATACATATTTTTAAGTGTAGATATGATCAAAAGTTAAGAAACGAGAGCTATTGCATCAGCCGACGAGCGTCTGAAAACCAGGGCGCAAGAGCTAAACTCTCCCTGCAAGCACATCTAGGTGAGTACACGCGAGTCAGTACACGCACACACGCGCGCGCACACGCGGTTTAATCCATATTATCGCTCAAGTGGGATTTGAACTCAATTCTGTTCCATTATATGATTATATAAATATATCAAATATATATATGTATGAAAAACCTTTTTGAGAGGCAAATCATCTTTATGTGGAGGAAGGTGTATGTGTATGATATTCTGTGAGCCACATATGTGGGGGATGATATGGAAGGCGTGTATGTGTATAATGTTCTGTGAGTCACATATGTGGAGGATCTGGAAGGTGCGTGTATATCTAAGTCACATCGGTGAGTTAGGATGCGGATATGTATTTTATTCGCTTCTCTTTCACATTTTGTTTTTTGCTCCTTTACCACTTTCTCTCCTTCTTTCTCTTCACATTCTTTTCCATTCACACCTTTGTTTTTCACGTTGTACTTCCCCTTATATTTAATACTCTTATTCCTTACCTATCATGCTTTTGCTTTCTTTCTGTCTCTTCCTTCTCTTTTCCTCCATCTCTTTCTCTCTCTCTCTCTCTGTCCCCTCTTCTCACATTACACCTCTACTCCTCATAGCCTCTTCCTCTTTTTCCTTCTATTTTCCATATTTTTTCTCTTCTCTCTCACTCGTCTCTATTCTTCCGGCCCTTTCTCTCCATACTTCTCTAACTCCACTCTCTTTATCCACTCTCTTTCTCTAGATTCGCATCCTTTTTCTTTCCTCCTCCACTCCTCTCTCTCAATCTCACCCCGTCACTAAGTAAGTCTCCCACACCAAAACAATATTATAGTATTATCAAATGAACACCAAATTACGTTTTGCAAAAAATAGGCAACTAATAATTTAGCTCTCTACAGCAACACCTCAAACTTTGCAATACCGCTCTCCTGCTCTGCAGCACCCGTCATCTGCCCTCCACTACTCCTCTGACATTCACTAATATCTTTGATCCACTCACAACACCTGTAATACTTCTAATACCTCTCAAATATCCTACCCTCTAATACCCCTCCCTGGTCAACCAATACAGCTCTCCCACCCACTCCCTTACCACTTTGGGGTGGACGGTAGAGCGGAGGTCTCACT
Source organism: Procambarus clarkii (assembly GCF_040958095.1). Taxonomy (NCBI): domain Eukaryota; kingdom Metazoa; phylum Arthropoda; class Malacostraca; order Decapoda; family Cambaridae; genus Procambarus; species Procambarus clarkii. The sequence goes on from NC_091189.1 coordinate 7,865,560, forward strand.
TCATGCAGGTCGGCGTTCAATCCTCGGCCGTCCAAGTGCTTAGGCATCATTCCTTTCCCCCCCGTCCTATCCCAAATCTTTATCCTGATGCCTTCCAAATGCTATATAGTCGAAATGGCTAGGCGTTTTCTCTCTTCCCTTCTCCCTCCCTCCAACACCCCTCTCCCACCCCTCCAACACCCCTCTCCCACCCCTCCAACACCGCTCTCCCACCCCTCCAACACTCCTCTCCCACCCCTCCAACACCCCTCTCCCACCCCTCCAACACCCCTCTCCCACCCCTCCAACACCCCTCTCCCACCCCTCCAACACCGCTCGATCACACACCAACGAGCAGACACACTATTTCCAGCAGGCGGAAGAGAGGTGAAACTTTCCTTGACTTACCTTAGCAGGGTGGAAGTCGGGTCATTAACCTCAAGGCAACTTTACCAGAGGGGCAACAAAAGCAACTTGTGAAGCGTGAGAGTCGGGGAAGGTTTCATTTACAGACCTTCACTGCAAGACGCTCCAGTGCCTCTCTAGCTCCTGGGCTCGACTCTCTTTATTATAATTATTGGGAAGAATTGATTCGTCATTTTAGTGTTCAGTACAGTGTGTCGGCACTGTACTGATCTTTTGATTGAGTGGATGATGGAACTCGTTCAGTTGTCAGTGACAGTGAGGGGCACAGGTGTCATAGACACATGTCATGGCACAGGTGTCATAGACACATGTCATGGCACAGGTGTCATAGACACATGTCATGGCACAGGTGTCATAGACACATGTCATGGCACAGGTGTCATAGACACATGTCATGGCACAGGTGTCATAGACACATGTCATGGCACAGGTGTCATAGACACATGTCATGGCACAGGTGTCATAGACACATGTCATGGCACAGGTGTCATAGACACATGTCATGGCACAGGTGTCATAGACACATGTCATGGCACAGGTGTCATAGACACATGTCATGGCACAGGTGTCATAGACACATGTCATGGCACAGGTGTCATAGACACATGTCATGGCACAGGTGTCATAGACACATGTCATGGCACAGGTGTCATAGACACAATTAGAGAAAACTGTGTGAACATCAGTGGGTCCACGGCTGTTCAATATTCTCCCGGCATGCACAAGAAATATTTCCGGAACAACAGCGTATAGACGTCTTCGAGTAAAAATTGAACACTCTTCTGCATGAAGTGCCGGACTAATACCGGGCTGTAGTGCATATGTGCGTCGCTCCAAGCAACAGCCTGTTGGACCAAGCTCTCACAAGTCAAGCATGGACCCGGGAAAGTCTTTTAGAGTAGAAGGTCTCTGTATAGGTACACCTATTTGTATCTATTCTGCAGGGAGAAAAAGGTGAATACACACAGATGTTACAAGAACAGAGAGCTACAAGAACAGGTCTTCAGCGCTGAACGATAAAGATGGTAGCATGAGTTTGGATCTATTCCTATCAAATTCGTTATATGGAAATGTATTTATTATACGTGTGTTTAATCTGAGCCACACACACAAACACATGTTTACATGTGTGTGTCTGCTAGCCAAACGATATTCACTACACAGGTGGGTACAACTAGGTGAGTACATGTAGATGAGTATGAACACACACTCATATAAAGTCATTTCACACACACACACACACACACACACATATATATATATATATATATATATATATATATATATATATATATATATATATATATATATATATATTATTTTTCCCCCCTAAGACGACAGCCGTGTGAAGTGATCCCAGCGTGTCGTAACCGCTGGAAAAATCCTATGTCAGATTACGCTGGGTGTTCAGGGGTAAAGGGGAGGGGGCAGGAGAAAAGGAAATGGAGGAAGGGGAAAAGGAATAGAGAGGATAAAATGAATGAAAATGGGTCAATAATGAAGAAAGGGATAGGAAATGCCGGTGGGAGCAAAGAAGAATAGGATTGAGAAGACAGAGAAAAACAAGGATAGGCAAAACCAATGACTAAGAAGTGGAAAGAAAATGAAATTAAAATTGGAAAGTAAAAAATCATTCACTCAGGCCTGTAACGTATCGGGTGAGAAGGCGATACCAGGATATATTTAACACAAATCGTAAAGTATGCAGCGAAAACGCTCGGATTCGTCCTCTCATTTACTATATCAAGCCTCGTGCAGCTTCCCTTACT
>NC_091189.1:7872733-7885233 GCF_040958095.1 Procambarus clarkii
CCCGACAACGGGAAATAATACCTACTGCTTCACGGGGCCCACTTCACCCAGACCTGTTCTCCTCGGCCCATGCTACCTGTCATCAACATGGAACCAATTCAAGAGAGAGAGAGAAAGAGACACCCTGAGTCTTCTCCCAGGAAGAAAACATTACTCTTCCAGGACACGTTTGGGCTCAGGTTCACCACTCTGGTCCTCAGCAAGAAGAAGGGCTGACCATAGACAACATCACTATACCAGAAAGCTTGCATGTGCTGCCTCACAATTTGCCCTCTCAAATAATACATCGTATTTTGACGTAAAAAAATCTTACCTTCAAAATATGATGTATTATAAATCACAGTGGCACACAAAATTGTTCTCCTGTTTAATGTATTTTTAACAGCAAAATTGGTATAAAAACGGGATGTCGCGTTTTCTATTAGTAGGTCCTAGGTTAGGTTAAATTCGGGCAATTTAGTTAACCTGTCCTCTAGAAAAGTACATCACATTTTCACGCATAAATCCCCAAGGGCCCAACAAATTATGAACTAAAAAACATAGCGGAGCGCAAAATTGAAGTGATATCCCGTGATATATCACCCTATTGTAATTTCCTATGTCAAGGGAGCGAAATGGTGGAGTTCCATACCTACTCCAGACTGCAGGCGGGTTATTCGTAAAAACCGGTTGAGGAACAGATGGGGCCTCCGGAATCCTTAGAGGACACAGCAGTGTCCCGGGTTGAATAGCTTCTTTTGTAACATGTCGTGGCTTAGCGGTACGTGGCGTGCGTCTGGCATTCACCAAGACGTTGGTTCAACCCCCGCTCTGCTCCACTGATTTTCTCAAGGTGTAAAGAAATCTGGGATTTATCTTTTAATATGTCAGGTCTGACACCTGACATTTGGTGAGCATAATCAAGTATATTTAGCAGTCCCTGTAGCGTAGTGGTAAGACACTCGCCTGGCGTTACGCGAGCGCTTCGACCTCGGTTTGTATCCTGGCCGGGAAAAATTTACTGGGCGCCAATCCTCAACTGTAGCCTCTGTTTACCCAGCAGTAAAATGGGTACCTGGTTGTTAAACGATTTGGCGGGTCGTATTCCAGGGAATATTAGGATTAAGGACCTGCCCGAAACGCTATGCGTGCTAGTGACTGTACAAGAATGTATTGTATATATAAATAAAAAAAAAAAAAAAAATATATATATATATATATATATATATATATATATATATATATATATATATATATATATATATATATATATATATATATATATATATATATATATATATATATATATATATATATATATATATATATATATATATATATATATATATAGCGTCAGCCAGGTAAATGATGGGATGGATTATGAGAACGGTTAAATCCAGGACTCCCACAGCAATGCTAATACTATTTAAATCACTGGTGCTGTCCCGTCTTGACTACTGCTCAGTACTCACTTCTCCCTTCAGAGCAGCAGAGATTTCTGAAAGAGAGGGAATACAGAGACGATATACTGCGCGCACAGACACGACAAACTACCAACATTTTTGGGGACCGTCTCCAAGCTCTCAAAATATACTCCTAGGAGAGCAGACGAGAAGCGGGCCCTGAACCTCTGCCTGTCATGCCCCAAGGCGTTTATCCTAGTATTATCTAAGCGTTGGATGACCCTTGATGACTCGTGTGTTTTCTGGAATGTTATATCTAATATGTTTATGAACTTTTTCTGCGTTGTTAAACCGTTTAAACATATTAGTTGCTTTCATGGACTAATTTGCTTAGATATGTTCAAAAATGTTTATGTAAACGTATATATTTACATTGATATGTTTAAGGGAATCTGTTTATATGAGTATGATTTGTTTGGTGTTTGGCTTAAGGTGTGCCAACCCCATGTTGGATATTAAGGCCACCACAAGTGCTTACTGACCAGCCAGCAAGTATACTTTATACTTTAGTCCTGGAGAGTGTCTAGGACTAAAGTAAACTCTCAAGTATATATACACCGAGAAGCAAGGTACGTACGTCTCACGGTGTATATACATTCCCTCTAACTCTGATTATACTCATATACATTTATCTCTACTCTGCTTTTCTCGCTTTGTTTTCAGGTAGCGAGAACAGACAGGCTCTCAGACGACATATATACGCCCCTTAAATTACCGCACAATCATTGTGTACGTATGGGGCCTCGTAGCCTGGTGGATAGCGCGCAGGACTCGTAATTCTGTGGCGCGGGTTCGATTCTCGCACGAGGCAGAAACAAATGGGCAAAGTTTCTTTCACCCTGAATGCCCCTGTTACCTAGCAGTAAATAGGTACCTGGGTGTTAGTCAGCTGTCACGGGCTGCTTCCTGGGGGTGGAGGCCTGGTCAAGGACCGGGCCGCGGGGACACTAAAAGCCCCGAAATCAACTCAAGATAACCTCAAGATAACGTATTAAAAGTCAATAATGTATTAGAATTTATGTCCTCTTCTCTTATTTGTCTCGTTCCTATTTTTTAAAATTTTATTGTGTATTTACTTTTTATTATTCTTCTTTTTCTATCTTTGTTTTATTGCCAATATAGTGTTCATTAAGACAGAAACTGGAATGTTATTTCAGTTCCACATTAAGTTCTTGTATTTCCTTCCGAATCTGTCATCAGTCTTATTAACAATATATAGATATTATATTAAATATCGCAGACCGGCCTTACGTAATGTAACTAGTATCATACTTGTTCAGGTTCACGGGACATGGGGAGTAACCTGGGATGAGTCAACGACCTCAAGGACCACCTCTGAGAGTCAGATCATTCCAGGATATGGTGTTGAGAAATCGAGGTTGACCTGGTCGAGGCTGACCTGGTCGAGGCTGACCTGGTCGAGGTTATCCTAGAGTTAAATACGCTTCCAGCCATCGGATATGTCAGTATTGTTATTATTTTGGAGACAAGTCGAGAATTATTTTTGTAACTTACAAAATTAATTTATTTTTGTAATAAATTGAGATTTATAAGACAATGCATGATAAATATTCTTATGTCTTTACGAAGCTGAAGCCAGCTTGACCTATATTCTGTTCTTGTTTTATTATGTGTTATATGCTTGATATCAAGGTATCAACTTGATATCAAGTTGACACCTAATATCTTGTCGTTGTTTGAAGCTGTATTAATCTAATTTCATAATAGAATAGAAAGTTCTTCAGCAGACCGGTTGAAAATATCTATTTTACAGTATATTTCTTATCAGAAGTAAATATATGTTATCTGTAAGTGCTACATATATCTTGATAAGTTTCTCCTTCCTGGTTATCCCTCCACGCTGGTGTTGCTAAACAATTCCTTACACATCAACAAACTTCTTAACACTAACGTATCAGAACCTTTAATTTAAAACAAATTATTTATAACAAATCTCCCCGTAACTGATGGTTCTGACTTTCTCTCTCTCTCTCAGTCTATTTGTAGCTCATTTGTTGTAGGTCCTGCTGTCTCTGCCACCATTGTCTCTTCTGGCTTATGTTTATCCTTTGTGTTCTCCTATCCTTCCTCTTTCATCAGTTTACTTCCTTGTCATGCATTTGTTTCTATCCTCAGCATTACAACCTTCAATCGCACGAAAGGTATATATATATATATATATATATATATATATATATATATATATATATATATATATATATATATATATATATATATATTTTATTAAATATGACCGAAAAAGTAAGATTAATAATTCTAACACGAATTTTCTCAATCTTTCGTACATTATGCTTCACTATTGGAGGTAAATCAAAAATCACTTCTCCAAAATTCATTTTTATTTCTAGTCTGACGCGACACGGGCGCGTTTCGTAAAACTTATTACATTTTCAAAGACTTCACAAATACACAACTGATTAGAACTTGCGTTTCCCTGGTTTTATATCTACATTTGAGTGAGGTGGGAAGGGTGATGTGGCATTACATTTGAGTAAGGTGGGAAGGATGATGTGGCATTAGAGGATATTAATAGGGTATTAAAAGTATCAACACAAGACAGAACACGAAACAATGGATATTGAATAGAAGTGTTTGTAGAAAGCCTATTGGTCCATATTTCTTGATGCTTCTATATTGGAGCGGAGTCTTGAGGTGGGTAGAATATAGTTGTGCAATAATTGGCTGTTGATTGCTGGTGTTGACTTCTTGATGTGTAGTGCCTCGCAAACGTCGAGCCGCCTGCTATCGCTGTATCTATCGATGATTTCTGTGTTGTTTACTAGGATTTCTCTGGCGATGGTTTGGTTATGGGAAGAGATTATATGTTCCTTAATGGAGCCCTGTTGTTTATGCATCGTTAAACGCCTAGAAAGAGATGTTGTTGTCTTGCCTATATACTGGGTTTTTTGGAGCTTACAGTCCCCAAGTGGGCATTTGAAGGCATAGACGACGTTAGTCTCTTTTAAAGCGTTCTGTTTCGTGTCTGGAGAGTTTCTCATGAGTAGGCTGGCCGTTTTTCTGGTTAAACCAGAAAAACGGCCAGCCTACTCATGAGAAACTCTCCAGACACGAAACAGAACGCTTTAAAAGAGACTAACGTCGTCTATGCCTTCAAATGCCCACTTGGGGACTGTAAGCTCCAAAAAACCCAGTATATAGGCAAGACAACAACATCTCTTTCTAGGCGTTTAACGATGCATAAACAACAGGGCTCCATTAAGGAACATATAATCTCTTCCCATAACCAAACCATCGCCAGAGAAATCCTAGTAAACAACACAGAAATCATCGATAGATACAGCGATAGCAGGCGGCTCGACGTTTGCGAGGCACTACACATCAAGAAGTCAACACCAGCAATCAACAGCCAATTATTGCACAACTATATTCTACCCACCTCAAGACTCCGCTCCAATATAGAAGCATCAAGAAATATGGACCAATAGGCTTTCTACAAACACTTCTATTCAATATCCATTGTTTCGTGTTCTGTCTTGTGTTGATACTTTTAATACCCTATTAATATCCTCTAATGCCACATCATCCTTCCCACCTTACTCAAATGTAATGCCACATCACCCTTCCCACCTCACTCAAATGTAGATATAAAACCAGGGAAACGCAAGTTCTAATCAGTTGTGTATTTGTGAAGTCTTTGAAAATGTAATAAGTTTTACGAAACGCGCCCGTGTCGCGTCAGACTAGAAATAAAAATGAATTTTGGAGAAGTGATTTTTGATTTACCTCCAATAGTGAAGCATAATGTACGAAAGATTGAGAAAATTCGTGTTAGAATTATTAATCTTACTTTTTCGGTCATATTTAATAAAATATGTCTACAGGAAAGACTGCTACCAAAATATACTAATATATATATATATATATATATATATATATATATATATATATATATATATTAATATATAGCTCAATAGACCTCCATCTATTTGATAGTTTTAGTACTAAATTGCCAGGGGTAAGCCCAGCATCATCATCATTGCTAACTTTCTTCATCCCTTCTTTCTCTACTTCGTATCTCATCAGCTCTTGTGTCGTACCGAGCCCCCCTATCGCGACACACTTTGTCCCCTACCTTATGCATCGCTCCCAACCACTATCGCCACACTTTTTCACCCCCCCCCACCCCTCCTCCTCCTCCTGCTCCCACCTCCTATCTATCGCTCATGCAAGAGTGACGTTTATGATATCAACATAGGCTGTGGGGGGAGGAAAAGTGGGAGACCCAAAATACATTCACCTAAAATTATGGTGCGTTGGCTGTCTCGGGTTGAGAGTGTTTGGAGCTGAGTGGATAGGGGAAGAGTGCCGGGTAGGTAGGGGGTTCAGGGATAGGGTAGGTAGGGAAAGGGGAAGGCAGCATAGATACGGGAGGGAGGCAAGGATTCGTAAGGATAAGGGGTAAGGTAGGTAAGTGCAATGAGGAGAAGGAGGTGATATTAGAAGCGGAGAAATGAGAGAGATCTTTGTAGTGGGGGAAAATGTGTCGTGTTTTTTGGGGTTCTTAGTTTTCCATTTGTGGGTTGTCGTCCTGGAGCTCGTTGTCCTGGTTCCACCCTTTGTATATAGTTTGTATTTGTCGATCTCGTCGGTTAATTCGAGTATCTTCTAAGTCGTGATTATGTTCTATTCGTTGCTCTGGCGTTGTGGGTTTCTGGCCCCTTTACTCTCTCTTCATAGCTCAGCTTCTTTATCTCAGGGACTGTCTTGGTAGGGAGCCTGCCGACCTTATTACATATCTGTACGTGCTTAAAACATGTTTTTTTATTCTACCATCCAGTCTGTGTGTGTGTGTGTGTGTGTGTGTGTGTGTGTGTGTGTGTGTGTGTGTGTGTGTGTGTGTGTGTGTGTGTGTGTGTGTGTGTACTCACCTAGTTGTATTTGCGGGGGTTGAGCTCTGGCTCTTTGGTCCCGCCTCTCAACCGTCAATCAACAGGTGTACAGATTCCTGAGCCTATCGGGCTCTGTCATATCTACACTTGAAACTGTGTATGGAGTCAGCCTCCACCACATCACCCCCTAATGCATTCCATTTGTCAACCACTCTGACACTAAAAAAGTTCTTTCTAATATCTCTGTGGCTCATTTGGGCACTCAGTTTCCACCTGTGTCCCCTTGTGCGTGTTCCCCTTGTGTTAAATAGACTGTCTTTATCTACCCTATCAATCCCCTTCAGAATCTTGAATGTGGTGATCATGTCCCCCCTAACTCTTCTGTCTTCCAGCGAAGTGAGGTTTAATTCCCGTAGTCTCTCCTCGTAGCTCATACCTCTCAGCTCGGGTACTAGTCTGGTGGCAAACCTTTGAACCTTTTCCAGTTTAGTCTTATCCTTGACTAGATATGGACCCCATGCTGGGGCTGCATACTCCAGGATTGGCCTGACATATGTGGTATACAAAGTTCTGAATGATTCTTTACACAAGTTTCTGAATGCCGTTCGTATGTTGGCCAGCCTGGCATATGCCGCTGATGTTATCCGCTTGATATGTGCTGCAGGAGACAGGTCTGGCGTGATATCAACCCCCAAGTCTTTTTCCTTCTCTGACTCCTGAAGAATTTCCTCTCCCAGATGATACCTTGTATCTGGCCTCCTGCTCCCTACACCTATCTTCATTACATTACATTTGGTTGGGTTAAACTCTAACAACCATTTGTTCGACCATTCCTTCAGCTTGTCTAGGTCTTCTTGAAGCCTCAAACAGTCCTCTTCTGTTTTAATCCTTCTCATAATTTTAGCATCTTCCGCAAACATTGAGAGAAATGAATCGATACCCTCCGGGAGATCATTTACATATATCAGAAACAAGATAGGACCGAGTACAGAGCCCTGTGGGACTCCACTGGTGACTTCACGCCAATCGGAGGTCTCGCCCCTCACCGTAACTCTCTGCTTCCTATTGCTTAGATACCCCCTTATCCACTGGAGCACCTTACCAGCTACACCTGCCTGTCTCTCCAGCTTATGTACCAGCCTCTTATGCGGTACTGTGTCAAAGGCTTTCCGACAATCCAAGAAAATGCAGTCCGCCCAGCCCTCTCTTTCTTGCTTAATCTGTGTCACCTGATCGTAGAATTCTATCAAGCCTGTAAGGCAAGATTTACCCTCCCTGAATCCATGTTGGCGATTTGTCACGAAGTCCCTTCTCTCCAGATGTGTTACCAGGTTTTTTCTCACGATCTTCTCCATCACCTTGCATGGTATACAAGTCAAGGACACTGGCCTGTAGTTCAGTGCCTCTTGTCTGTCGCCCTTTTTGTATATTGGGACCACATTCGCCGTCTTCCATATTTCTGGTAGGTCTCCCGTCTCTAGTGATTTACTATACACTATGGAGAGTGGCAAGCAAAGTGCCTCTGCACACTCTTTCAGTACCCATGGTGAGATCCCATCTGGACCAACCGCCTTTCTAACATCCAGATCCAGCAGGTGTCTCTTGACCTCCTCTCTCGTAATTTCGAACTCCTCCAAGGCCGCCTGGTTTACCTCCCTTTCTCCTAGCACAGTGACCTCACCCTGTTCTATTGTGAAGACCTCCTGGAACCTCTTGTTGAGTTCCTCACACACCTCTCTGTCATTCTCTGTATACCTGTCCTCGCCTGTTCTAAGTTTCAATACCTGTTCTTTCACTGTTGTTTTCCTTCTGATGTGACTGTGGAGTAGCTTTGGTTCGGTCTTGGCTTTGTTTGCTATATCATTTTCAAATGTGTGTGTGTGTGTGTGTGTGTGTGTGTTTTTACGCGCGTGCATGCATGCATGCGCTTTTATGCGTGTGAATATGCATATATTCACACGCATATATTCACGCGCTATGCATATTTACAAAGGTTTCAATAGCCAATATTAACAAAAAAAACACTATTCATTATCAAAACGCAACCCCCCAACATTCCCACCAGCGGCGATGGGAATTAACCAGATTAATCAGATCAGAGGAGAAAGACGTAGTCTGAAAAAAACCCAATTAATGCTAAATGAATTATTTATGCAGATGTTAGCGCATGCAAAGCAGATATGCAAAGTGTTACCAATTCCACAAACGTAAGCAGGAAATATGTCATAACGCTCCGAGGCTTCCTCGCCATACATAAATTCTATTTTAAATTAGATCCACATGACGGAGATTCGTAAGGACGAGCAAAAAGGACACGTTTTTCTTGCTAAGTCTGAGTGCTGGGTATTGTGCCTCTTAAGCAAATGTTCTCGGTGGTGAAGCTCAAGACACGAGAGAGAGAGAGAGAGAGAGAGAGAGAGAGAGAGAGAGAGAGAGAGAGAGAGAGAGAGAGAGAGAGAGAGAGAGAGAGAGAGAGAGAGAGAGAGAGTGAGAGAGAGAGAGACAGAGAGACAGAGAGAATCCTGGCAGGCAAGACAGAGAACTAAGATGAATCTCGTGTATCCGCTCGACAGCAGCGACTGTATAACTCCACGTGAGATACAAGCTCCCTCGAATGGCTGCCTCCCAACCCTTCCTTTATCCGACTTTTGGAACGAGGTAGACAACCCACGCCAAAAGACCCATCTCAAGTGTTAACCCGCCCTGTCCGAACGTGTCGCAACATAAGTGTTTTTTACACCGCAGAGATATCCGTCTTGCTGTACTGTCCAAGGCTATTGTTCTCAGTGTTCCTCACCTGGCAACAGGAAGACGGCGACTGCAACACAAGATGTTCAGCCATCAACAGACTTATACTGGCTGTACCTTTCTTTAGAACATCAATCTATCGCATATCATTCTTTGCTCGAGGGACAAGCATTTTGAACATAGTCTCTCAACAGGAAATTGCTCATAAAATCAAACCATTCAGCTATACGAAGGCTCTGACACACAGTTGGCTCTAGCTTCAGCCTGTACCTAATACTGCAGCCAAAAATTAAATATAATTTATACCTAATTACCAAAAATAAATACAAACTTATTACCCAGATCAGAGTATAAGCCCAATATGCTTCAAAGAGCTGCAGAGTTGATATATAAACATCAGTACTATTCTTTCAGTTAAAAAAAAAATCAGATACAGAATGAAATAAACCCATTTTTAGTTAAGGGGGGAAGCTTAACTTAACTTAAGGGGGCATATCAATGTAAAATTAAAAGTGGTTCAATTTGCTTATAAATTTTTTTATGAAATGGTTATAGAAAGGGCTGCAGCTGGTTCAAGTTTCATCATCACACCCTAAACAGAAAAGGAGAAAAAAAATAAACAACGAATTATGCAACGAATTTTCAAATAGTTTCAGGGAACACATGTGTTAACTAAAATCATTTCTATAACACTCAGATATTAAATTAAGCACATAATAAAGGATTCTAGTGATCAGTTTTATCAAAAAAGTGTTTAGTGCAATAATATAATTTTTCAAAGTTACCCTTCTAAAAAAATATGCAATATATGATATTTATAAATTTTTATAAAATCAACAAATAGACTTTGGACTAAAATGTCTACTAGATTCTGTAGAAGCACAATCGCTACATATAAGGTGTAATTTGCATGTAAATTGATTAATAAATGAAAGCTCTGAAGTAATTTGAAGGTGAAAATTACTTTCCAGAGTAAAATAAAGATCCAAGTTCGGCCACCTGTAGCTGAGCTTGACTTCGACAGATTTCGTTCATAATTGGCACCCTTGCAGATAGGCATCCATTGAGCAAGGTGTGCAAGTTTCATGCAAATCCCTTGATAACAAACGAGAAAAAAATATTGGCAAAAAAAAAAAAAAAAAAAAAAAAAAAAAAAAAAAAAAAAATTAAATATAAATATATTGCACATACATATTACAATTATTACAAGAGTTTGTGCTTCTACAGCACATAGTAGACATTTTAGTTGACACATGTGTTCCCTGAGATTATTTGAGAATGTTGAACATTCGCTGCATAATACGTTGTGTATTTTTTTTCTCCTTTTCTGTTTAGGGTGTGATGGTGAAACTTTGACCAGTTGCAGCCCTTTCTATAACCATTTCATAAAAAAATTTATAAGCAAATTGAACAACTTTTAATTTATAACGATTTAGAATGATATGCCCCCTTAAGAAGAGGGAGAGAGAAAAGGAGTGTCGATGCAGACTCCGAGGGACAGATCAGAAGTGGAAATATGTAGGGAACAGGAAGAGGTGAAGGGGGAGAGCGGTAGATATAATGAGAAGAGGTAGAGTGGAGAGATAAATGCATAAATAAGAGTCAAAATCTATAGGGGTGCAGATAATGGTGAGGGAGAAAATTTAATGAGAAAGTTGAATAGGAACACTTTGAAGCGAAATGCATCAATGTTGAGGAAGAAGCATTATGATATCGACTGAGAGGGGCGAAGCATGAATGTTCACGGTCTAGGAAGAGGCATTAGTGTTAGGGGGTCGAGGAAGAGCCACTAATATTGAGTCTATACGGAGAGGCATTAAGTGTTCAAGGAAAGCCATTAGTATTTCAGGTCGAGAGAGAGAGAGAGGCTAAGGAGAGGCATTAATGTTCATAGTCGAGGAACAGGCATTAGTGTTCAAGGTCTAGGGAGAGGCATTATCTTTCAAGGACGAAAGAGAGAGGGCATTACTGTTCAGAGTCTAGGGAGCATCTTCAAGCAGTGCATGTATTGTATATACAATACATGTCACAGTTTGCAGACCACGCAAAATTTACACGTATAATTGGGCCAGACAAACATCAAAGTACTCCAGGGAAAACTTAAAACATATTTAAGTAGATTTGGTGAGATAAATAACTGCACAAAGTTTGCACCGAGATACACTAAAGAGTTCTAACTTAACTGTGTTATAACTTAACCTATGTTAAGTTATAACCTCAGGACATGCTGCAGAAAACTTGATAGTGATACGTTCAGAACACTGAATATCACTTACGTGAGACCAGTCTGAGAGTTGGCAGCTCCTGCATGGAATTTAAACCCTAAAAAGCGCACACTATGCAATGATGTCCGCAAAAGTGTCGACAAATGTAACGGTAAGACCTACCGTTAGATTTGTGTGTGTGTGTGTGTGTGTGTGTGTGTGTGTGTGTGTGTGTGTGTGTGAGAGAGAGAGAGAGAGAGAGAGAGAGAGAGAGAGAGAGAGAGAGAGAGAGAGAGAGAGAGAGAGAGAGAGAGAGAGAGAGAGAGAGAGAGAGAGAGACAAACAGACAGACAGACATTATTACCAGTAGACAGCGCCAATATAACGATGTAGCACATCAAGACAAAATCCCCTATAATAACATATAATATAATAAAGAATACATGTACACTAAAACAGTAAAGCAGCAGTAAAGCATTAACTATACAACAACGGCGTGAGAGCGACGAGAGAGCCACACACGCACATATATAAGCAGTAAAGAGCCGTCAAATTCAAGAATGTCTCTAAATCGTCGTAATTTTGACAGTTTGTGACTGCTGACAAATTATTTAGTAACTATATTTAAATAGGGAGCAGCAAGATATGATTTAATATCATGGGTTCCTTTAATTCTATTTATACATGTACTTCTATATGTTCCTGTACTATGTTTGTACTTGTATCAATATCTGAAACGCTTTCTTACCCCTGTACTTATTTGTAACTATATACTCATATCTTACTCTGTACTCATGTCTTACTCAGTAATCATATCTTACTCTGTACTCATATCTAATGTACCTATATCTACACATGTACATACATTTGTACCTGTACCCATATGTGCCATGTCTATATCTGCAACATTTTATGCAGCTATGCCCATATCTGAACCTCTTCCCATATATGTATATGTACATACTTATGCACCTATAATCTTATATATAGCTGCTTGCCTACATATATATATCTGAACACATATCTGCACCTGGACGGATATCTGAAACTGTAATACTATTTCAATGAAATATACGAATCCAATTACAGATATAAGTGATTACAGGCAATTCCCATAACAGCGGTAAATGCAAATATTAATATAAGTCTCCATGCGGTCATTAATACGTGAATATGCATTTAATACATCGTTCACGGCCAAATTTTCTGGTCTTGAATTCATTACGTTTATAACA